>NW_028277873.1:381132-571698 GCF_059751315.1 Micrasema longulum | reverse complement strand
TCTAGCTTTAGGGTTGTCAACTCAATCGACCAAAAATTCGGGAGGTAAAATAAAAACAACTTACATATAAAAAAATTTACAATAACATTGAATATATTTATTTCATTTTTATTTATTTAGAATACAAACAGATGTACATGTTAAATGTTTATACATAGAAAATATTTAAATATATATAAATGTATGTATTTAAATAGTAATCCAATAACATGTATTCACTTCTTCTTCGCAGTCTCAATCCTGGGGATTAGTTTGGAGCAAAGTCCTGCATCTCGTCCTCCATTGGTCTCTATTTTCGGCAGCCCTCTTCAGCTCGACATATGAGGCGCAGTTTAAATCTTCGCACACTTGCTCCAAATATTCCCGTCGGGGGCGCCCTCTATAATTTGTCTCCTCAGCCATTCCCTCTATGATGTCATGCAGGAGACCCTCATGGCGCATAATGTGGCCGATCCATCGAGCTCGCCTCTCTGAGGTGGTTTGGATTAGGTGCCTACCTTCTTCGATTATGTGGAGAACCTCGTCATTAGTGATGTGGTCCCTCCAGCGAATTCCTAATATTTTTCTGTAGCAGCACATCTCGAAGGCATCTGGTCTTTTTTTATCTCTTTCGGTAAGGCACCAAGTCTCACAACCGCACATCAATGTGCTCCATACATATGTGTTGGCAAGTTGCTTGCGGAGTTTTAGATTGATATTATATGACTAAAAAATCTTTATTTTTTTGTTAAACGCAAGCCTTGCTTGGTGTATGCGGCAGTCGACTTCTCTTTAACTTCACTTAATTGTAATAAAATAAAACGACGGTTTAAACTGTATAAAAAAATAAAAGTAAAATCAACATTAAGAAAGAATGTTATTTATATAAACTAAAATAAAAGAAATAGGGACAAAACAAGGAGATAGTGGGAAGGAAAAAAAATAAAAGTCCTGAGTAGTGGTGGAGGATGAATAAAGAAAAATAGGAAACAAAAAAACGAATTGTCTACTTTCTTATCCTGAATGAAGCTTGTTAGTTCTCTTCTGTACCTTTTATAAGGAGTGTTAAATATATCGAGACTATTAAAATTATTGTTGAATGTTTCACATATACGAGAGATGGTAAAACGTTTCCTATGATTAAATTTAATGTTGGGAATATATAAAATATCGGAGATTCTAGTTGGTCTGGAGGGTAAGCAATTACATTAATTAAAGCAGGATCTGGTCGAAGATATCTCTTCGGAGTGTTAGTGGATTAACGTTATGAAATTTTAAAGAAGCTGTATGATTTATTAACAAAACGTAATTTTTAAAATTATTTTTAGTGAAAAACAACGTCGCAAATAGGTATGTATGTTTCCTAAAAAATGTACTTTTTTACACCGCGCGCAAAATCAGAACGGCTTTTTAACAAAGGTTAATTTACTACTCTAAAAACGCTATTTTTATTTTATTTTATAAATTAATTGCATAAAATAAGCAGGGATTCTATATAAAACTAGGGAATAGAAAATGAAGTGTTCTCTGTTTAGGATAGTTATTTAGTTGTATGTTTTCGCTATGCTGCGGCATTTGCAATTGGGATTGATAAATCGTGTAACATTTTTTTTATTCCTTTCCGACATTCATCTTCACAATTAAAAAAAATCATGTCGACTCCCTATGTTTCGCTTGCCACAACTGGAACTTTTTGCAATAAATAGTAATCATCATTCAACAATAGATTCCGGGAGATTTTACCTGCATTTCGCATTGTAAAATTTATCAGCTTTTTTCCGGGAGAACCCCGGAATACCAGGAGGGTTGGCAACCCTAATGCAGTCACAGACATAATATGTATTATACACAGGAAGGTACAATAATTAGCATTTGGCCTTATCACATACATCTATCATCACATGCTTTATCCTCAATTTAATTATTAATGCATTTGCACGATTGGTTTATTTTTTCAATCTACAGTAATCTGAGCAAAGGTACCTATGTACTTACAGTTGATGGGATTATTTAAAATTGCATATATATCGTGCTACTAATGCAACATTAGTACATAGCTTATTATACTCATAATCAACCAGTAATTGATTGAAATCGTCGATTTACTTTCTATGCCACAACAATTAAATTTATCTGATCAATTTGAATATGTGGAGTAAAGTTAAATTGGCATAATAAACATGCAGAATCCAATGCCAGGATCTCAAATTGAGTTCAATTATTGAACAATTCAATATTGGTTTTGGACATAGTAGTGAATCATGAAGTGGGAAAATAATGTTAAAACACTACGACATAGGTGTAAATAGGAAACGTCAAGTCTTGAGTAATGATTATGATTTATTTTATTTTAGTAGGTAGCTACTTAAAACGGTGCGAAGGTTTTCACGGTCACTGTTATCAATATTTCCTTTTTGGGTGATACTGTGTGTGTACATAAACACGTATTTTTTTCTACAACACACGCAGATTGCCATGAAGATGGCTCCTGCAATGGTAGCAGAAACGTCGGAACAAAGTACCTACCTACTTTACATCAGAAACACAGTTTTTTTTACCAATTGTATACTCTAAAATACCTATAAAATTTAGCGTTCTAGACTATTTTTATGAAAAATAATTTATTTTTACAATTTGTGATATCTAAGTATTTTTATTTACCAAAATTATCTTTTTTTTGTTATGTGTTTGGTAAACATTTAATAGAAACATAACTCATTTGCTAGGCGGAATAACATTTTAGATATAATTTTTTTTAAAACACTTGTGTTGTGTTTTTACGCCACACACTAGTAAAATATTTATAAGAGCAAAACAAGTGTGGGGTATTCAGAATAGGGAAATGTCAGGTTTTTTTTTACATTTTTAAAATTATTAGTAGCATACATTTTTTTTAAATTTGTAATTTCGAATTCCCGCAAAAACGGTTATTCCATTGGCCACGCCCCTAATACGTCACGATTCATGTTTATTTGTTCCTGCCAATTTATATTTGTGTACAACATTGTCACGATTCTTGACGTCACAGCTACCAAGGCCAAACATGTTGCGTTTTTCTACCAATGTATTTTTGTTAAATTTATTTTTAACATTGAAGTATGAAAACATTTCTCCGAAATATCCATATTAATTTCGAAAATACAATTGATTGTTATAAATCCATTTCATATATTTTTATTGGTATTCATAGTATGTGATATTTCCCTATTACCCATCACCAGATGTTAATAAATATAAACATAAGTTTAAATTTAATTTAAATTGCACATTTGATTAAATTGAAATTGATAATTCAGATTTAAGTATGTAAGGATATTTTCAATATCTTATACAAAAGTTCAATTTATTGCATTGGCAGGTTTATCGATAAGTAAAACACAATACATATTTCAAATCATATGGCGGGCGGCTTAGTGGACAAATACTGCTTATTAAAGACACTCGATTCAATGCAGGACGTTTATTATTTTATAATAACGTACAGTTTTATTTTGTTTTATTTACATTATATCAATTCTATGCACATTAAATTATGTTTATATTTTACGCTGTAGATTTAACTTCAGCATTAGTGCTTTAAAAAAAATCGGTGAAAGCTCTCCCTCCACATATGTACGTTTTAAAAACCGAGGGTCTTAATCAACAATGTTTTGAATATGTCCAAATATTTTTTGGCAGGCTGGATTTACCTCAAAAATCTTTTCCAATTCAGTTGCAACAAATTCCAACCGAGGGTCGTCTTCTTATCGGTTTCGTTCAAACTAAAGAAAAAAATATAGATGGCTTATGTCGGATATTGTCCTTCTTTCTCATGACCATATTGTAATAGAACGAATGATGGCAAAAACTGTTATTCTTTTCATGTTTTGCCATGTTTCTAAAATTGAATTTAAAGATATTTTAAATTATTGTTATCTAATATAACATATTTTCATGAAATCAAATTAGTAATCTCGTTAGATCAAGGCATAATTTAAACCCTACAAGTATAAAAAGTAAAAAGCAATATAATGTAATTGATACAAAAATATTTAATGATTTATTGCCAAATATAAAAGACTCAAAATGTACAACAAATTTTAAAATAAAAATAACTGCACATGTAAATAGTGTAGCAAGAGATTTTTAAAAAAAATATATGTAGATAAAAAAACCTAGTACTTTATATAATTGGTACACACATATTATTTATATTTTTATGTATTTCATTACTTTATATTTGTTTTTTATTATTTATTATACTATATTGTTTAAGTAACATGTATTCTTGGCACATATATATACTTTATATTTGTATAATAACGATGTTCAATTTCTTACATATGATTAGCTAGGCATTTATAATTAAATAGTTTTATTTTTTTTTGTTTTCTTTTTGTCCTATTAGTATAGAACTACTTATGCTCTAAAATATAAAATTCTCCATCTTATAACAGGCTGAGCCATGTTAGATGGAAATTATCATAAACAGGGAACACTCCGTTTTCATTTCCTATTCATTAGTTTTATATAGATTCCCTGTTATTAAATATGTATACTAATTTTGACGCAATAAATTTATATAAAAAAATAAAGGAATACATTATTAGATACCTAACCGATAAATTGGATTCGATTACTTTACTATTGTGAATTGTGATAGCATATTAACTGCGTGACAAAAGACACGCTAGCTTGTGGTTAGCGGATTGTATATCGTGAAAGAAGTCCCGAGTTTGATTACATTTTTTTTGTTAACTAACTGTCCAAAGTTAAATATTATTTTTGCTTTTGCTGAAATCAAAAATAATTTATAAAAACAGTAGTATGCATTTGACAATGTCAAAAATGGCAAAAAATAAAATGAAAATATTTTTATATTTCCCAGCCGGATGTCATTTTAATTCGGGCTCCGGCTCCGTATTGCAAAAAGGGCCAATCGACGTATTGTAAAAGGCCATATTGAATTTTGGTTGAATTACAGGACAAAAATTCGCAAGATCCTCGGAATTCAGTTAAGGTTAAAAAAGATTTACGTTATGTGTAAATTTACCAAGATATAAAGTTATTTTTAAACCCCACGTACTTTCATAAACAGAGTCGCTGACTTTCTTACAATTATCAATATATACTTGGCAATTTTCATTTTCATGCCATGTCTGTGAGATCACACGTCACATTGAATGCTATATTTTTTCGTTTCCGGCTGACCGAATAATCAGCCATATTGTTTGCTATGTAAAAGAAGGAAGCTAAGGTAAATGGGAGAAGAAAAATATGACTTATAGTCCTTAAAATTTAGCTTGATTAAAATGACAGCTGTCAAACTTAGTTCATTAGTGATGGGAAATTACTGATCACTGATCAAATCGATTTTATCAGTTATTTCATGCTATGATGAAACTCTGTTTCCGAAAATTGAGATAAAAAACGCAAAAACAAGCTTATTATAGTATGTTTTACACAATTATTCACCAAAAAATGAGAAATATATACTTTTTTCATGAACAACAAATGATTTTTTTTTTATTCGATCAATTTGTCGCATCTCTAAAGTTTTTGCAAAATGATGTAACCTTGTGAGAACGTCGTAAATAATTAAGTTTATTTTTGTTTTAAAGCTGATTTTATATATTAATGTTTCAAACATTATATTAAAAAAATAAATAAACACGCCAAATACAAATGATATTTCGTGTGTCAATATAAATAACTCCTTTGACGTAACTACAAAGTTATGTCATCACTTTTTCTGACAACTGTCATTCTAATCATGTTACATTTTAAGGACTATAATGAATATACCCAATGATTATTACCTTAGAGAAAATCTTCTATCTAATCTTTCCCTATCTCAATATTATACATTATTAAATCTGTCCCCCTCTGGCTCTCTCTGAAACACCTTAAAAATCTTCCCGAATTTACATAACGCCTAAACGTTACTAGCCAAATTGTAAAATGCCAAGTGTTGACAATATGGTTAATCATGGATTGGCCCATTTACAATGCGGAGCCGTTTTGTAAATTAGCTAACCAACATGAATTCCAGCCAAAATAAAAATCTGTCAACGACACATATAAATATGAAAAAGATATCACTAGTTAACTTTCTAGCCATGGTGACGAAGATACTAATTCTGACATTAGATTGCTCACCCTAATAATATTTTTGATAGCTCCCTTTCTTAAATCTCGTACCTATAAAATGTATTGAAGATATTAATTTAATGTTCCAGGTGCAATACCCGCTAGGCTGTCGATAGGAATAATGATGTTCACCGCTTGCATGCTCTCCTATATGTTGAGAGTCAACATGAGTATTAATATTCTGGACATGGTACCATCAGCTTCTTCAAAATCCAACAGCAGGTCAGAATTTTTAAATCAATCTGGCAACCATTAAAAAAGGTTTCGCATTTTCAAGCATCTAGTAAGTTCTTATCAGTTTACGGGAGCATGGGTAACAGTGGATCGCGGGTAACTGTAAATCGTTTACAACAGCTTCGTGTGTATTGCGCACACACACCCTCACTTTTGTTCAGCTTACACTTTTTCACATCCCCTTCAGCCACACTAGTAGCCTTCGCGACATTAGAGTTGGAGGACATGCTGCGATGCTTCGGTCAATATGTTAGGACAACGCTATTTTTAACGTGTATTTCAAAAATATTTTGTTCTAATATGGGCTTAAAATTTGAAAGGTTCGATTTTTCCCTTCATTGGTAAATATTTAATATTTAAGTACACTATTTCAGTTTGTTGGAAGTGGAGTTTTTTTAGATTTACGATTTACTGTCATGGGTTACAGTAAATCATTTCATCTCGGGTCAGAGTGGATTTTTTTCATACATATAAAAGATTGTAGGTCGTTTACAGTTTCGTAGATTAGTCTTTAGCCTTTGGCCTTCGCAGGGCCAAGAAAAGTGGAAAAGGCGGAAAACCAAAAAATAAGTGTTACTTTTGTCACAGCCTGCGTAAATTACACATAGCATGTGTAAATAATATAATCATCAGCATAATAAATGTTGAAAATTCTTGTATGTCATTGTAATCTATATTTGTGTAAACAAGACGAATCTTATTTTACCGCGCTGTTTGCATACAGTACTCATTGATATTTTTTCTCCGTCATTTTAAAACGCCGTTCTTTTAAAGATCGTGGCATTAAAAAAACAAAATAAGTATTTTTTTTAATAAAAATTTAGCTGAAAATATACTATAGAAATTATAAAATATTTACTAAAAAAATATTATTCTAAAAAAATACAAAAAAAACATAATTTCCCAAATTAGTACTATTTTATTTCAAATGAATATTTTTAAACTAGTATTGATGGCATAATTCAACCTTTAAAGAATTAGAGAATAATAGCATAAAATTAGTATAATTTTAAAAGCTTGTATTCCCTTTAAATTACAAATTAATATATTTTTTCTTGTACCACATTTCAGTTTGTCTATTATCTTTAAATGATAATTATGAAATAATATTTATTACTGAAATACTTTGTATATGAGTACCAAGGTACCTAATTTAGTATTAATTTCAAGAGGCGTAATTTCCCGGTCAAAAAGTAATTATATTTTATTTAGATTAAACTTTTAAGTATATTTTTTACCATAAATAGAAAATTGTTGTTTGTATTTAACGTTTATTTTATTTTTGTATGACGAATTTCGGAATAACTGCGTTTTAAAATGACTAAATCGTATTATTATATTTCTTTACCTTTTATTATACTTTAAGTACAATAATAAAAAAACGCATTTAGTTTTATTCGTATTTTTTTTTGTGGTGACCGGGTCTCGCCGTGACCGACATCGTCAGACTTATGAGAGACTAAGCAAATTCTTATGTTATATTCAGGTGCATACAGGGGTTGTTAATCATGATTTTATACTATATAATTATGGAAATGAACTAACTAAGTATTTTGTAATAATAAATATATGAATAAATAATAAATACAGTAGTAAAAGGAAATACTTAGTGAAGTTTTATAACAAAAACATATTTTAATTTAATGTATTTAAATTGCATAAAAACTGGAACTGGGACGCTGGTTGGTAGTTTATTATTCTACAGCCTTAATTATAATTGTCAATATACCTGTATGTGTATACACATATTAGGTACTTACCTGACTCTGCACTTGTCACAAGTGTTTTTTTTTTTATTATAATGAATGTCAATCAGGAAATCGCGTCTCTTCTTATTTAACTAAGTAATAATACTCGTATATTGTATTTTGCATAATTTTCTTCCATGCTACTCCTTTTTCGATCTGGTGACACATCTCTAAAATAAGGTTAATGAAATACATTTTTATCACGGTCTACGTGAAGGTTGTTTGACACTGAAATATTTCAATATCCCTGAACGAACACCTGAAGCGTAAAACTGATCACCTCATCGATGTACGCTGCATTTCGTTCAATGATGCAATGCCCTATTCGCCATTAGGTGCAGATTGTGATACGCACGAATTCGCATGATGACGAGTAAAATTTAATTTTTAAAAACGTGAAAATTTGGCATAATAATAACCATAAATGATTTTAGCTTAGGATGTGAATCCTCAGTGGGCCAATACACCGATAGAATAAACAACTAACAAAATGTCCTTTCTTTATTCAGCACCTTGACACGCATTTTACAGTAATGCAACTCGGCGGCTATATAGTAATTATTTAACATTAATTATTATTTATAGCCTCGTAAGTTTGGCAATTTAGAAATTATAAACACACATCAATATTTGCCACGCGACGCGACGATCGGATAAAAATTTATATCCCAGTAAAATATGTAGTGACCGACTAAAACAAGGTTTTCGGCGAAGCCGAATCCGAAATTCGGGTTCTGTTGTAGTTTCGGCTGAAACCGACATTTGTTTTAAAAAGTTAATAACTTCAAAACGCCTTAAATTAGGCGTTTTTATTGTTAAGCCTTACGAGTTCATGAAAATAAAATACAAAATTAAATAAAAGGCATAAATCTAATCAGTTAATTTAAAGCGCTTTTTGGTTCGTTATTATGTTATACATAAAACTTATACGTTATACGTACAGTTCTTCAATATACGCCATAGGAACTTTAACTTACTCACTATAAGGAACAACAAAAATATGAATATGAAAGTAAAACAACTAACTTCAGTCGACAAATCACAAAATCAGTCTAGTTTTTATTTTTTATGTTAGACAATGGCAATATAATAACCAATTTAAATATTTGAATGTACAACAATCCAATATATTTAATTTTGCTGACTATCCACCCGAGTACAGCCGAACGTAATCCGATACATCCCGACAGCAAGTTTCAGCTGAGCCGATGTTTCGGCCAATTTTGGCCAAAATCGAAACCGCGGCCGAAACCGAAACATCGGTTGGTAACTAAAATTATGTAATATTATCTATGATTTAATATTAATGCTTGGTAATGCACCGCAAAAAAATTATGTATGTTCATTCATTAATTTCTTTTTCTTTTAGTACAAATTACAAATTCTAACAATTTTATCTAGAAGGCAAACAATATTTAATTTAAACGTTTTTAAACACTTGGTGCAACCAGCTCTTACTCTTATTCGAGCCCGATAGGAAATTATACGGACTTCACAAAAATCATAAAATGTAAGAATTGAAGAAATATGGATGTCCAAACATAGGCAAATTAATGAATGTTACACGGTGTATAAAATGACCACTTAAGTGATTTGTTTTCCATACGATCTTTATTTTCGCTTTCGTAAAATTTCTTAATTTAATTATATACTTTAATTTTATTATTTTTTAATCTCTTCGTTTATTTTTTATTTTGTATTTTTTTATTTTCCACTTACTCGTATTAAAAAAAACCCTGAATGTAACTTTCTGTTTTCATTTTATGTATTATACATCTATTCTCAAAATATATGTATAATTCTATAAGCCAGTGATTATGCAGATTTTTTTCTTCTAATAAAAATAGTGATATTAATAAGACAATGTAATAAAACGTTAATATGAAATTAAAAAGAAAATAATATAACTAAATAAAACAAGCCAATGACAAGTCATAAATTCTGTAAATGCCAATACTTTAATATACCATACTCAAAAGTGTTTTACTTCTCTGTTGCAATAAAAATCTAATCCCACAGTAAATACGCTAATTGCGGAGTAAATCGTTTCTTACAGATGTAGGTAAGATTATCAAGCTGACACTTCAGATGCCACAATGCAGGTACAGGGAAACGATAAAATATGGAAATAAAAAAACATTTTTTAATTATCTGTTAATATAATATTTATATTTATTATGACTAAAGAAACATACCATTACGTTTTTTTTGTTTACATTTGGTACCTACATTTTTTTATCACATATGTCACTTTATTTATTAAAACAAAAATATCCCATGTAGGCATGGCCTGTGCGTGGGTATAATAAATCTAGAATACATTATAAAATCTATGGTGTAGATTAAATAATTATATATTTATATTAAAAATAGAGACATGTATAATAATACGAGTCAGTGGAAAATTGGAAATAAAAATAATAAAAAAATGATGAATAGCAAAAATATGTACATACTACGTATTAAACGTATTACATACAATGATACGGTAAGTAAGAGATTTAACGATATCTTTTGATGTTTGAGTTGACTTAATTTTAAAACACCGGTTAATCTCATGTCTTACCCGATTGTTTACGAGTTTATATTATTCAAACACGTAGCGCATGGAAAAAGATGACATTTTCTTTGAGTGCTTCGTCGATATCAGATTTCTTGTTCACTTACGTCGTCCATTTTGTTTATGGCACGTTACAATAAAAATATATAGCTCATAAATTTGGCCATTATCACGTTCTATTGTTAATTTAATCAAGAAAAAGCCTTGTAAAACCCTCGTACGTAATAAGTGGGACACATTTTGCATTTGTGGCTCAGATTTGTCTAACCTTCTGAAATTTATTGTGATCACAGCGACCTCTGTGTGACGTGTGACATTTGTAAAAAACCTCGACTGCGAATTTCCAAGTTACGCAATGTTTACCCACCCAATCCTCAAACACATGTTGACCCATACATTATTGCATATAGCCTTTACAAAATAATGATCATTATAAATAAATAATATAGAGCCCTAGTTATATTTTGTATATACACAATATTTTGAGTTTGTCCAAATTTTTGTAGACAAGGACTGGATTCAACTCCCTGGGGAGCTGTTTATATTAACATATTACAACAGAGATGTGAAATAATTCAATCAAATTAATCTCTTCACAACAATAAAGGTTTCAGCTTTTTAACTTTACTAAAATCAACAGATGGAAGAATTAAAGAAATATGGATGTTCAAACATAGGCAAAATGGTGAATGTTACAGTGTGCAAAGTGGCCACTTAAACCAGCCATTGACAGGTCATAAGCCCTGTAGATGCCTAGACTTCTATACTACCTTCTCTTAAATGTTCTTCATCTCTGTTGTAATACGTTAATTTTGTATATACTACCAGAGCACGAATAAAAAACATTATTCAGATTAAACCAGTGGTGAGCGGTGATTTTTTTTCATCGGTAATCTACAAGAAATGTTCATTAATTTGTACCTACTTACAAGTACATAATATATAAGTAATATAATTATAAATGGCTATTTTTCCTGTGGTTCTGAGAAAATCAACTTAAATATTTATTATTATTAACCTCTTACATAACTTTATTCTACCCTGTAAACAAGAACACAACAACAGCAACACTTGTTCGAAAGTTTATTAAAAAGTACCACAATGACATTTAACGTGTATTTTTATTATCATTGAAATGACAACACTGAGCACTGGCCGATCCCTTTTAAAATGAATAACGCCAAAAACGACCACTTCGAACGCCACGTGTCCTATGTGATACATAATATGTCAACTATATCATATCAAAGAAAAAAAGTCCTTCGGAAATAATGGTCGAAATACTAGTTTCATAATAGAGAATCTTCAAATAATATTTGTAATCTGCAAGCTTGTTTAAGTAGTAAAAAACGGCGACTTGGTTGAAGATATAAAATATCGTGAACTCCTTTGTATAAAGGAATAAGCTGAGGTAATCGGCTAGTTTCATCGTAGAATGAGAACGGGCTGGGCGCTATTTTTTTTGTAGGATTGTATAAACGGTAGTGCCGATTACAAATGAATAACAATTATTTCAATTAACAAATTACAAAAAGGGATGGAGAATATCTTAAATGAGGAATATGGAAGTCAAGGCATTTACAGGGCTTATGACCTGTCATTGGCTGGTTTAAGTGGCCACTTTACACACTGTGTAACATTCACCATTGTGCCTATGTTTGAACATCCATATTTCTTCAATTCTTCCATCTGTTGATTTTAGTGAAGTTAAAGAGCTGAAACTCCCTGTTGTAATTTGTTAATCTTAATGAACCCCGAGGGGGTGAAATCCAGTCTTTTGTCTATGAACATTTGGACAAACCAAATATTGTAACAATTATTTCATTTATTTTCCCATAAACATAGTTACTATAAAACATTATTATTGAAAGTCAAAAATATAATGGTAAGCTGTGCATAATCGCTTATTTGGACGATTCGCCCCTGTTATATACACGGTGACTTAATATTATCCATGTCAATGGGGGCCAGTGCCAAACAAGCTCGTGTCCCTGACGACATCCTGCAACCTGCGTAGACCTATTGTGACGGGTCCGTGGAATTTAATTTTTGCCCTACAAGCCTAGGTCTTTGATGGCCGGGCTGCTGAATGGAGGGTGCGTGCTATAGCTGTCTCTAAACCTCTTCCTCCACTCCTAATGAGGAAGTGCAGTGCAACGGGAAATTGGATAAAAATCTTTACTTACGCGCAGAAAAAAATTAAAGCATTTAATCGTGCGGCGAAGTTTCTCAAAAATGCATGAGAAAATTAATAAAAATGATTTTGATAAAAAATAACTTCTTTTAACAACGTCACTAGTTCTCCGAAATATATCAATTACATAGTGGTTTGATATATTTCCGGTTACCGGGGAAGATAATATACCAATTAGAACCACTTACCGTAGAGAACTTGAGACGTCACAGGCGGAGTAATTTCAAAATCACAAAACTTTTAGCGCTTAATATACGATGCATAAATTTTTACAAAGAAAATTTTTGGTTTAGTTTCGTAATCTAGCAAATTAATTAGTCTAAGTAAGTACATTTTCGGGTTTAACTAATAGTCAGATATAAAGCATCACATTCACATTACATGCGTAAATATGTTTCGCATTGAAAATATTCAAAAAAAATTCGTAAAGTTCATGTGTTTCCGGTTGAAACTTGAGTTTAAATCTGACCAGTATATTCATATATGTAAAAAACACCACCTACTGCCTCTGCAAAAACGTCGTGAAATAGCGGATATAATTTATTTACTTAAAATTGCCTCTGGTTCAATTGACTGTCCTGAACTACTTTGCAAACTTTCTATCAATGTTTCTTCCAAAGTTTTAAGAAATAACCCTCTTCTTCACATACCTCTTGTTTCATCTAATTATAGGCAAAATTCATATTTATGGCGAACTTTTAATAATTTTAATGTAATTAATAAATCATTTAACATAGATTTATTTGAAAATAATCTTAATAACGTGCGGCGTTTGCTTTCGAAATAACTCGTAGTATTTTTTTCTTTTCTTTTAAATTTACATTTAATTACTATTCATTTTATGTTCGAGAATCTTTTTTAACTTACTGTGATGCTACTTGTGAAAACCTGTAATTGGCTTATTTGTTATTTGTTTTGTTATATAAATATATGATAATCATAGCTGTTGGTTATCCAAATAAATAAAATAAAATAAAATAAAATAAAATAAAATATATTATTTTAGCAGACCCTTCATTTATTTATTTATTTATATACGGCATTTCTGCCATTTACATATATGTGGTATGAAGAGTGCTTAAAAATAAAAATAATTTTAAAAAATCGAGTATGAAATATTAATATACTCGTACTGTACACATTATTAATTACTTGAAATACATATATATTTTTAAGAAATTATACAATAACAAAATACATCAATCAATCAAATTATAACTATTCCAACCCAATATTCTGAAGATGATTTGCTCTTTTTGATAAAAATATGTTGGTCACTTTATTTTTTAAGCTAAGCAGAGATAAACTAATGTATCAAAATGGGATGCATATTCATTCCCGGTATTCTGTAATCTAACAATAGGTGAGTTATATTGAGCTACCGTTCGAGAATTTTGACAATAAAATATTGTAGATGTTCTGCTTAATCTAGGTGGTACATAGAATGAAATCAATTTCAGTAGATCAGGGGTATCAAACATTGGTTTTATTATTTTATATAAAGTCGTAAGATCGGTCGATGTTCTTCATTCTTGCAATTTAGTTAATTTAAGAGAGTCTAAAATTTTGTTATAATTTAATTGATTAGTAGAAAAACCCATCTTAAAATTAATATATCTAAGAAATTTATTCTGAATTCTTTCAATAGAATCTGAGAAAGTGATTTGATAAGGTGACCATATTGGAGAATTACAATCTAGTTGGCTTCTAACTAGAGATGTGTAAAGATATTTTAATGTGTTTATCTTTTCCGGTTCTAAGTACAAATCCTAATAATTTAAAAGTTTCAAAGAGATTCATTTGAGCGAGTTGTTAATGCAATCAGGGGTGGTATTCCAAACGCTCTCGCGGCCGTATTACCTCGTGTTTACATACAAAATACACGATAAAAACTGTTTTCTCGTGCCACGAGAGCGGTTCAGAATAGCATACCTGAAGTGCCCCATAAATGCTCACCCTCACTTGGTAATGGGAGGAAAAGGTATCATCGATTTCATTCCCTCTTCCGAACGTAATGATGCATAGAGCACTGCATTTGTACTCTGCGTATAATTTATAATACACACAAAGGCAAATTAATCAGTCTTACGCTTCAGAGGCAATGGAGCCAGTCCAGGGACTATGAAATATTGCAGTGAAAAACTACATATAAACTTCATCTTGTTTTAATATTTAACAATATTTTTGTTTATAATGTACGAGTATAATAAATTGAATATAAAGCAGAGATGAAACGGATATCCGGTAACTCTCCACTTTCAGGCCTAATGTTACTATTATGTAATGTTACCATCCGGCCGGATATCGGATAGTAGCTTAATATCCGGCGGATACCTAATATTTATTAAACCGCGAAAATTTCATGAAACTTAAGCTACTAAATTGATTTATTGATATCGACCGTGTTTGGGAAAATCGTCCGATTTTCCTCACCTCACCCCCGCAGCGGGGCGTTGCGTAGCTCGGATCTACTAAACGTCGCGTCAAGTCGGCGACAATGAGCCGGATATCCGGCTTAGGGGCTCGCAGAATATCCGGTATACAGCTTAATTACTATCCGTTTCATCACTAATGTAAATACTGTCAAAATAGATTATAAAACTATGATTCATTCATTCATTTGCTTTTCTTTTTCCACAAAATAAAAAATAATTAATAATGTGACCTCACTGGGGTTACCCATGCCGAGAACAGTTAACAATACACATTCTTTTAAAATATTTTTACTTGTGCGAATATACCAAGAAGACTTAATTTACAGAGATAATTAACAAAATGTTCAGACAGTTTTATGCACTACGTATTTATGTTGTCATTTCATTTATCCACACCTATATTATTAATAATAAAAAGCGCACATTATAATAACAAAAACTGTGCATTTGTTGAGCGGTTGATTCAATATTGATTTGGGCAAATGAGACAATCCATTTTACTTCTACTCAGCTCCACTATCCATTTTTTATACCCTTTTTGAACATTTTCTCGTTACTCATTGTTTCAATGGACAGTGGAAGTAGGTTATAGATTTTAATTGCATAATACTCAAAATCCCTTTGTCCGAAAGTGGTATTAGTTTTTATTTGTTTAAGTTGTCTTTGTTTTGAGGATCTAGTGAAGACAAATCAAAACGAAGCGTCCGATTTGAAGTCATCGAACGTGCAAGAATGACTTTATTTGCTTTACTATTACAAAACCACAAAAATGAAGAAAAAATTAGGAAATCGATGACACACAATTTCATGTAGTACCTGCTGAATTGGTTAATATTACTAATTCAATATTTCCAATGCTCTACATTCTAAATGTTTAATTATTTGCCGATATCAGCAGTAAATAAATAAGTTTATATATCACTGTACCATATGCATAAAATCAATCGGAAGGGGGTAAAATTAATGAGCTAATAATATTCATATGTTTTCCAGAAGTGTGGTGTTCTTTCTTTACGTAGGTATATTAGACATACATATCTATTCAACAGTTTCTCTGCTTTCTCTGTCGTTTATATCTATTCTCGGAAACATAACATTTCACTTTGCCCGTACATTAAAATAAAAATAATTACAATGAGGAAGTTCAGTGTTTTTCTTTTCTTTTTTTATTTGTTAATGGAATATTGAACTAAGCAAATTAAATATTTTTTCATTTTTATATATCGTATTATCAGCGCTATGATTTTTCAAAGTTTTGTATTTTTGAAATAATGCCGCGAGTGACGTCAGAGGTCGTTCTATGACAATTCTTCCGATTGGTTCGTTTACGGTGACCAAAATGGATATCCTTCAAAGCTCTCATATCATTAGATGGTTCATATGAACCAGTGACGTCATTCAAAGTAGTGCGTTTTTATTAAAATATTTATTATTATCTTTTTCGTACATTTTTAAGAAATTTTACGGTACAATTTAATGCTCTAATTTTTACCACGCGCAAGAAAACATTTTTTGTATCCAATTTCCCGTAGGGCTGAAATTCCTTTTTTGATAATATAGAATGCTGCCGTCTTCAGATCAGGCCCCAGTTACAAAGGGACGTTGATATTTATCTTAAATTTTATATGCAAAGTAAAATTAAGTTTTCTGTATAAAAAGCAGAATATGCATACATTTTTTTTCTTCTAAACATGTTCAACTGTAGATTACCGACGAAGATACGAGTACTTTAAATGCTCATGCAAATACATTCATTTTTGTACAAAAATATCGGTTTTTCTCTTAGAGCATATATACTCTAAGGTTTTTCTTTATATTATATTTATAATATGTCGAAGATAACCCTGTTAACTTCTCATTGTAATCGGGGCCCTGGTATAATATCAATAATATACACATATTACAACAGAGATGGAAAACATTTTAGAGCAAGGAATATAGAATTCTTGGCATCTATAGGGCTTATGACCGGCCACTTAAACCAGTCAATGACAGGGCATAAGCCCTTTAGATGCCTAGACTTGTGTATTCCTTTCTCTAAAATGTTATCCATCTCTATTGTAATATGTCAATATTAACAGCTCCCTAGGAGGTTGAATCCAGTTCTTGTCTACAAAACTTCGGACAAACTCAAAACATTGTTTATAATATACAAATGAGGATAGGATCGCCCATAAGTTTACAAAAAGAAACACGTTAAAGATTTAAACTCTTTGTCTCACATACATTTTTTTTTAAAGTTGTATTATTGACTTTGCTTATAATGTTTCATTTTTTTTCCTGACGCGCGTGCATGAGAAGATAAATGTATGAATGTACAAGAAGCGAGGCTGCATGCAAAGACAGAGTAATGTGGCGTTCTGTCCTCTCTGCCTGCCCTACGGAAAATGGCTTGATGATTTGTTTGTTTGTTTTCTTTTGTTCGTAATAGGTATTTTTTATTATATGACTTTATTTACGAGACTTCTTTGGTCGGCCTCGTGGTGAAATGGACAGTGCGTTTGCCTACCATGCAAGAGGTCTCGGGTTCGATCCCCGACATAGTTGATATGAAATAACTTACAATGTATATAAATATTAAAAAAAACAACCAATGACGGACAGGTCATACGTCCTGTACCTATGTTCCCTCTTAAAATGTGTTTTACATCTCTGTTGTAATAAATTTCCATTAATTTGATAAATTCCCTAGTGGGTATTATCCGGTACCTACTTGCTACATGTCTACAAAAATTTGGACATAATGAGGAAGTATAGTGCTACGGGAAATTGGATGTATAAATTATATCCTTACGCGCGGTAAAAATTAAAGCATTTTATTGTACCTCAACGTTTGTTTGTTGATAATGTATGAAAAAAAACAATAAAAATGAACTACTTTGAACGACGTCACTAGTTCTTCCGAATCAACCAATGATAAAGTATTGTGATAGATTTCCGTTTTGCAAAAAAGCAGAAGCCAATCAGCAGAACTCACCAAAGAGAACTTGTGACCTCACAAGCGGAGTAATTTCAAAATCAGAAAACTTTAAAAAATCGTACCCTTGATATTTATTTTTAACCACTTTTATTTAAAACGATATAAAATTACTTTAAAAAATGCTGACTTAATTAATTGACACATATAACAAATTTAAAAAACACTGATCTTCCTCTGTATATTTCGATTGTTTAATTATTTATGTTTCATGACATCAATCTGATAAACAGTATTATTTCAATTATAAGTAAGCAATTTAGCTTTGGAGTGAACCAGGTTTTTACATTTTTTTGTGTGTGCTCGCTATTTTCGTACCCTAGTGCGATTTTCGCAGACTGATCTTAAAAATATTATTGTTTATTTTTTGCAGTCAACAGTCCGAATGTTTAAAAATAATTCCCAGAAATATGTCGGCCGATAGTCTCACTGCCCGCGAAGAACAATCACTCCACAATGATATTATGGTAATTATGCTTTTTATTGGTAAATCAATTAGTGTTATATAATTATATACAGTCTTTTTTGTTGATGGCGGCCATTTTATGCCGGCAGTTCCGTTGGATTGTCACATTAACAACTCTTTTTTTTTCAACTTTTTCAGCATCCTATTTTTTGCTGATGGGTAAGTACATTATACGATGCCTTTTAAATTTTACAAAAACAATAAAAGTTATCATGTTTCTGTTATTAATCGTTTTATTGCTTTTCAAAATATTAGTCTTACAGTTTTATACACTTTTGTACGCGTTTGAACCAATTATCTGAACAGTTTTTTCTCCTCTAACGTCGTATTTCAAAAACGTGGATTTGGAAGACTTCGAATGAAAAACGCTGTCAACAATTTTTGTTAGACATTTGGAAACACAAAGAAGTCGTTAGGTAATAAATCAGGTGAATACGAAAACATCATTAAACGAAAACCTTCACGTGAAATTTTAATTTGTTCACAAAATTGTTTTTTTTAAACGTTCGCTACAGACAAACTACTCGGTCAGTTTTTGAGCTGTCACTGGTTTAACAATAACAAATGTTAAATTTTACGAAAATGTCTAAGTCACATTTAAATATAATTTGGAAAAAAATTCAATTTCATATCAGCACCTGGACAATACTCATATTATAATTTGTAATAATAATAAAAAAAATATGCAATGTCTCGCAGCAGTGTCCTGTAATGATGATCTCTTCCTCTAGACAAAATCCAATGGTATACATATCACTTCACATTTTATAAATATACTAAGACTTAGAAACTTACATACATTTCAAACCCTTTAGGGTGTTTAAAATATATATGCGAATAATAATACTGTTGTCACTCAATAAATACGTATTTTTAATCCTCGCAAAGTATTAGATTACTTATGTTGATTATCATTGTCAATTTAATTTCCTGTCTTAAAGATTAAACCAAATATTTGAGTCTCGCCAATATTAATAATAAATTGACTTGTGATCGTAATTGAAGAAAGGATTCGTCGTGTCCCGTGTTTGGTGGCCCAGATAATTGTTACCTAAGTAAAGGATATTATAAAGTATTAAAGAATTAGCACCTAGTTGACAAAAGGCAACATATTAAAGAATTAGCACTTCGACGAATACTTAAAGCGCGAAAAACTGAAAAGGGAAAGAAAATAAAAGATTTTTGACTCCCAAATTAATCTATGAAGCAAACTACTATTATGATTTGATAAACTGGACAGCATTAAAAATATTTGAGCCGTCATTTACTTCAAAATATAGTGTCAGGGAAATAAGGAACAAAATTATGAGTTGAAATATAAATATATGTATTGAAAAGTTTCCTTGTCACACAAAAGCTGTGGAGAAAAGCGGTCTTTGGTGCAAGTTTGGCTGTTGTGAAACTTCAGCACGCGATGGATACATCCGAGCAAGAATAAAATCAAGAAAAGAAATGCCAACATTTGACACATAATATCAGTTTTTCTTTGAAGTTCAACGAGTTACCCCGCATGAAGGATGAAATGATCAAAAACGTGTTATAATCTTGTAATTTTTTATTTTTTCATTTGAGATAATAAAGTTAAAGCCGATAAAAATATTCGTTTTAATTATTGAAATATTTCGAAAAATTCTTCTAAATTTTAAGTCTTCTGCGCCACCTGAAGATAGGTAAAAAAATAAATTTATTTACCTGTTTCAAAAGCTACTTGTTCATAGCAACGTTTAGTAATACAGGGTCAATGATGTAAAAAAATATATATAAAAAAGCCACATATCGCTCCACCCTTGTACCTTCATATGTATGTATGTATTATTTTTCTATTTAAAATTTACAGATGATGATAAATTTTACTTTTCTGGGCTGCTGTTTCAAACGCTCTCGCGGCCGTAGAAAAAGCTTTTATCTCGCGTGTTTACACCCAAAATACGCGAGATAAAAGTGTTTTCTATGGGCGCGAGAGCGTTTGGAATAGCAGCGTTGGTGCCAGTTTCGCGAGTGAAAAAAACTTTTAAAAATATTTCCAGTCAACCTTGTCGGTAATTGAGCCCAGAACCCCTGAGCATGATAGACAAATGCACTTACTAGCACACCACAGGATGGGTTCACTCGAATTATTTTTTAAAGATTTTTTCTGACGAGTCGAGAACATTCGTCCAGGATCCCAAATGCAATAGGAAGTGTTATTTTCAACTGTCGAAAGTAAAATAAAGTGTTCGTGTATTTGTATGGAAATTTCAAATATCTATCAATGTCAGAAAACTTTGATGAGGAAGTTCAGTGATATTTAAAAAATATATATTTGTTAATAGACTATCAAACTTAGCCAAAAATTCATTTATTTGTGGTATTATCATCCCTACGTTTTTTTAAGGCTTTGCATTTTTTTATTATTACTCCGCGAGTGACATCACTCTACGGTGAGTTGTTCTGATTGGAGGGTTGACTTCCCGAAAACCGGAAATCAATCACTTCACCCATGATTGGTTGATTTCGAAGAACTAGTGACGTCGTTCAAAGAAGTTGATTTTTTATTGTTTTTCTCATACATTTTAGAGGAACTTCGCCGAACAATTTGTTGTTGTTGTTTTTTTTTTTGTTGTTTTTTTTTTGCACCACAACAAGCCAGGAGGCTCAATTACAGCGGTGAATTACATCACAGAACACCCAGGCTTGAGATAAATCACATTTTAATTTATGTGTTTCCACCGGGAATCGAACCCGGAACCTTCCGTGCGTGAGTCGAACGTTTTGACCAGTACACCACGGAGGCCGCCAAAAATTAAATGCTCTTATTTTTACCGCGTGTAAGAAAACATTTTTCATATTCAATTTTCCCGTAGCACTGAACTTCCTCATTGAGCGTGCCCAAAAATATATTTTATATAAAAAAAATATTTTTCATACAGAAAATTCTATTTTACTTGGACTTATTGAAGATAACTCTCGGGTTCTTGTTTTATTAATCGTTCCGCTAGGACACGGAAAAAAGTAAATAAATATTTTTTTTTTTTTTTTCAGGACAACACGAGGTATAATTGGAGTTCCTCTACACAGGGAGTGATTCTGGGGGCGTATTTCTGGGGATATACGATTACTTCCCTCCCGGGGGGCCCGCTAGCGGAGCGCTGGGGACCCCGCCTCGTGGTGGGGCTGACCAGCGCTGGGGCGGCTGTCCTGACACTGCTGAACCCCGCGGCAGCGTCCCTGAGTCCGTGGGTGCTGGTCACGTGTCGCTTCCTCATTGGAGCACTAGGTGTAAGTTTGATTGATAGTGCGAGTATCTCCGATGAAACCCCTTTTCCTTTCAGCCTTTCATGAAATTCGAATGCTCAATTTGCTGAGTAGGACTCGAAACAACCTGTTTTGTAAAGGCGCGAAAGTAGTCAATGAGGAAGCCTTAGTGGTATCCACGACCGGAATCGACTCATTCTAAGGACTGCAAACGATTTATCGTCCTTTGAATCCTGAAGAATAGATCCCCAGAACAGATCCCCAGGGAGTTGAATCCAGTCCTTGTCTACGAAAAATTTTGACAAATTCAAAATATTGTTGATAAATCCACCTGGTTCACGAAGAAGTATAAAATTGAAAGAAAAAATAAATAAAAATTCAGGCTTTGCCTAGTATGTGGGTAAAACAATTGAATTAGATGAATCTCACCCGCATAAATAACATCAACAGATAAAGGAATTGAAGGAAAATACATGTTTAAATATGTGCAGAATGGTGAATGTTACACAGTGTATAAAGCCCACGTAAAACAGTCAATGACAGATCATAAGCCCTGTAGATACCCTAGACTTCTTTATTACCTTCTCTAAAATGTTCTTCATCTCTGTTGTAATATGTTAATAATTATAAATATTTGTTTCCTCAATGAAATTGAGCAGAAAAATTAAGTCATTTTAGATTTACCTATGGTGTGTCGTGTGGCGTTTTAGACTTTAGTATGAACATAATCTAAATTTGCCAGTTGTCAGGATAGAGAGAATTCGCTAGTGATTACTAAATTGTATGACATCTTCAGGGAGTCTTGTACCCATCGCTCCACAGTCTGGTCGCCAACTGGTCTCCACCGGACGAAAAGGGAAAGTTTGTAGCAGCTCTGATGGGAGGGACCTTCGGTACCGTCATCACGTGGTCCTTGTGCGGTGTCCTGATCTCCTCTGTCGGCTGGCAGTGGGCATTCTACATCCCTGGGCTCATCGGGGTGCTGTGGACGTTCCTCTGGTTCTTCCTGGTCACCGATTCTCCCAAAACCCATCCTAGAATAAGCGACAAGGAGAAAGCTTACATATTAAACTGCATCGGAGAAAGCGTCGACGATCAAAAGGTGAGAAAATTCCAACTGCACAAACGAAAACCATGTATTTAAGGTAAAAATACACATGTTTCAATAAATGAAGCGAAGTTTATTAATAACCAACGGAATAAAGCCAGTATTAATAATAAATGTTTGAATTTATCTGACGCAACCGGACAGTTTTGTAGCGAGGTAAAAATATAATGAAGTATTATATTTATAATAATATTTAATTTAATTTATTAGTTTGTTTTTTTTTATTTTTTTATTTTTTATTTTCGTTTTTAATTTTTAACTTTTTCATACATGCCTCCAGTTTATTATAGAAATAAATGACAGGTGATACTTTAATCCACAAATTTAGAATATACAGTGACCGGTTTCATCGCTTTCGCGACATCTTTGGGACTGGTATCTGTGAAGAAATGACAGGTCACTGGATATTCCAAATGTGTGGATTAAAGTATCACTCGTCTTTTATTTCCATAGTAAATTACAATGAACTTCCATAAAGAATTTTCACTTACAAACTTTAATGTTTCAAGTAATTTATTTTTGTTATATCTTCATTTCTATTAAAATAAAGTATTATTATTATTATATGTTATTAAAGTGTATATATACATATATATGTATAATATGCAGCTTTAGAACAGGTATTTTTGTATCTAGTGATGCTGCTAGGAATATTTTCTTGCAATGTTTACATGTCAAACGCTTATTTTGTATAGCAAGTATGTACTTTTTTTTTAACCATAAACGCCGTATTTCGTCACTGGACTGAACTGAAAAATATAACTAATTATAATATTTTTAATTCGTGATTTGATTTTAAAAGTTAGTCCCTTTATTGTAAAAATAACGTAAAACATATGGCTGGAAATGGTAATAAATGTGCAAAACTAGAGAACGGCGTAGTTTCTATTTTAGCCCAGGAATATTAGGCCAAAAATAGCCATAAACATCAAATGTTTTATAACCAGCTGATTTTTTGCACATGTGTTCTAGATATGGTACTTAATTATTACTCAAAATTCCCCACCTCTCCTCCGCTTGCGTCTTGAGATATTTCATTATACAGAGTGTCTTGTGTTATATTATATACTTAAAACCGTTGTAAAATTTAAACGCAAGCAGCTAGATTAATTTGGAGTATGACGTTTTAGTCACAAAATTACGTTTTTATTTATTACAAAAAAACATGGGTTGAAAAAGCGGCGTTGTTTCGCTATCGATGTGTAATTAAAATCCGATTTTAGCTCATTATTTTTCTGTCACTCTCTCGCAAATGCCTCCTCCATACTGTGCGCATACAATTGCACGTCGAACTCACTATGCCTAATTAAAATCGACCTTTTTTTTAGTAAATGAAATATTTGAGTTTTTATGATTTACCCAAATATTTCAATTTTGGTGGTCATTTTCAACGAGTTGTAAATAACTCACTATTGGAAAATGGGAATCAAATTGTGGTATAGCGGGGTGCAAACCTCGTACCTTTGATCCGTGAGATCATGATACTAGCCACAAGACCACAAACCGATTTTATCCCGTTTCTTTGTCCCGTTTTCCGTACCCCAAAACTGAACCAATTTGGAGTTTATTTTTTGAGAAAACCGTACCTCAAAACTAAACCAATTTGGTGTTTTTTTTTTGAGAAAAAGCATCAGGATTTTATTTTTTGTGTCGATACATTTTTCGTTGTTTAAAATTAATTATCAGAGTTTTATACCATACGTCCGAAGACGGCAGATAAAACTGGGCGCTTTAATGGGTTTTTGGATAGTCTTAGCTCCCATACGAAACAATTTATCAAAAAAGCTAAACGATAGAAACACGCTGATGATAAATATCTATAGTGTGTAAAAAAAATCATTACTATAGTGCCATAATCCAGGGAGAAAATAAGGGAATACTTAAGAGGGAACAAAATAATATTACAGAAAATAAAACCAAATAGAACAGAGAAATCAAATTGTGGTCCTGTGGCTAGTGTCTCGGACTCACAGACCTAAGTTCCGTGGTTCGAATCCCACTTTACCCCAACTTGATTCCATTTTCTAATAGTGAGTTATTTACAACTCGTTGAAAATGGCCCTCAAAATTAAATATTTGGGTAAATCATAAGAACGCAAATATTTCTTTTTCATTAAAAAAATAAATAAAAATAATAATAAACCTTATCTCTTCAATCTGTGCCTCATGTCTGAGGATGGTGATTACGCCTGACTCCGGGCATGGCTCGTCTGTGGACAGCCTCCCTCCATCTGGAACGGTCTTGTGCTCTTCTATAGGCATTAATTTGACAGTGAAGATTCTGATAATTCAGTGACTGTGCCGCACCATCTTGTCGGTTGACGTCCACGCGACCTAGTCCCTTCGACACTTCCCAGGAGAGTAGTTTTCTCCAAACTATCGGAGTTTCCCCCAGAAATATGCCCAAAGAACTGCAGGATTCTTTTCTCGAACATGGATGCTAGTCTTTCTCCTATGTCCAGTTCCTGGAGAATAATGCATTCGTACGTCTGGCCGTCCACGGAATCCGCAGCATTCGCCGCCATCACCACATTTCGAAAGCTTCGATTAAAACCTATGCTTCGATAAAACCTTATATACGAGTACAAATTTAATATACAGAGCTGTAACATACATACATAGATACATATAACATGAAGGTATTTTTTGTTATTTGGAAGTTGTTTTCTATCGTTCTATTTTTTATTTCTTAGAATACTGATTATCGAGGAAAATACTAATTGTAGATACTTACCTAATGAAAAATTGTTCCCCCGTGTTGCGAATAAGATATTTATCAGCGCAATTTTAAATTGTAATTTTTAGAAACTCCATAAGTCATTAACTAATTGCCATAAAACCACTTAATTTTTTTTTTTAAATTGAAAGTTCTCCTGACCGCATGAATTTTTGATAAAATAATAATCTTTTTTTTTATGAAATTGTAATAAAAATGTGACGCAAAGTAATGCAACAAAGTCAGTAAATAGCTTTTTTAGACCCTTAAAGTATATACATCTATATGCTCTAAGTTTACACCCCTTAAAAGTACTTTTCTTGACTTATATTCGTTGAATATACGATTCCTTTTTCATTCTTATTTTTACTCATAACTAGATCATTTAAAATAGCTACTAAATCGTCAATTCTGATTTTTTTTAAATAAAAATGTCTTTCCATTTATATTATTTAAAGAAAAAATAATACTAAAAAGAGGTAATTTTTTTAAAAATATTTTTTAAAAAAGGGAAGATTAATAATTGAACTCGACTTGAATTCGACCATATTATGTAATTACTACATTATAGAGGGTTTTAATTTTATTAATGACCTAAGTGCGTGTAGCTAATGCAATGTGATTTGATATTGATAAACAAACATATGATGTTAGGCACAGGAAACTATTATTTTTGACATTGTCAAATTAAACTTGAAATCCGCAATGCAGCACTTATAAAGCGGAGTGCGTTGACCGGTCGGCGATGTATAAATGCATCTTGTTAATGCACGAGTATGACCAACCTTGAAACGGGAGTTGCACGCAAAAGATTTCGATATATAAAGTGATAACAGGGAAATATCACGTTTTTTTTAAAAAAGATTAAGTAATTATTATATTATTATTAAGTAATTATTTTTTTATGTGTCACTAAACGTAACTATCACAAAAAAGATATTCATAATTACTTTATTTATTTTTTTACTTTTAAGAAATTCTCTATGACGAAACAGTTGCCTTATTCTGTAACTAATTTGTTTCGTTAATTCATTCGTATCATATGAGAGGGGACGAGAGCGAAATACTATTTTAATTGCATTATTTTTTATTCTTTGAAATGAGGGTGAGTGCTGTATAAGCTCCAGACGTCACTGCGACCTGAGAAGATCAATTAAAATCAGTTCTTGCAGAGATCTCAACACTTTAGTAAATCATTACGTGGTTCGGGTTAAGTTTTTTTTTCTGACAATATTGTGTTTTCAGCCATTGGTTCCCCTGAGAGATGTGTTGACATCTATCCCATTCTGGGCCTTCGTGGTTCTGCACTACGGGAATTTGTGGGGCCTCTACTTCCTGCTGACCGCCGGTCCCAAGTTTATTGCCCAAGTGCTCGGATTCAACCTTTCCCAAGCTGGGTTCATCTCCGGCGTCCCCTACATCACCAGAATGTTTATGGGATTCGTTTTCGGAGCCGGAAGCGACTGCATCAGGAAGAGGGGAGTCATTTCAGTGACTGCAATGCGAAAGACATTCTGCTTATTTTGTAAGTGATTTAAATGCCAGTTTTATCGTGGAACGGTAATTTCAAATGATTTATTACTATTTTTAAATGAGCAAAACATTTCGATGGTAACGGAATTATTTTATACAGGATAACATATTTTGAATTACCTAAAAACGAAATATTTCGCGCCCTATAGGACAAACGTCACGTATTACATTACCGCGGCATACTTGTACGCATTGTTTGTTAGGTGCGCACTCGGTGGGCATGACGTGAGACGTCAAAATGACGTGACGCCAACTGCCAGCCATTTTGTAAGTGCTCGTTAATTATCGATAAGAACCTACTTTTTATATAATACATTTGTTATGTCATTATTTGTCATAATATTTATTTATTATATATACGGCCTAAGCCAATTACAACAGTTACATGAAGAAACATAAATGCAAGAAACTGAACAAAAATAACATAAAACGATGTAGCAAAGACAAACAAGGGCAAAACAAATATGGTATACAATATATTCATAAAAACGAAAGATATAAGACTTCGAGCTAAACCATGCCAATCTACCTTCATCCCACACTGTTTAGTCACGAAGAGATCTACGAAAAGCCGGAAGATCTATCCCAAAGAATTCTAAGTCGTGTGGTGAATTGACTAATCTTTCAGAAGAAAGTTGCTCTTAGAAGATTTAATAAATAGCAGATTTTGACTTCTGGTGACATGCTTGGGAACATAAAAATAAATGTATTGCAACAGAGATGGTACATCACTTATAGCATTAAGCATTTTGAAAATGCATATAAGGTCCATCTCAGTTCCCGTCTCAAGGAATAATTACCCCTTTGTAATCCGAGCAACCATGCCACTTTTCTTAGAAAACGGTGTTGGCCAGACTCGATATGGTCAATATGAGTCCTGTAGAATGGAGACTGAAGACCAAATTGGAGAAGCGTATTCTAGATGGGGTCGAACTAGTGATGGTATTAATATTTTTGAAGTCCGTAGTCATTCTATTGATAAAACCGAGAAGTTTGAGGGATTTGTTAACAATATTATCAATGTGTTCACGATAGGAGAGTTTATTATCTCAAGTAATGCCAAGATCCTTTATTGACGAAACCGTTGAAAGGGAAGTTTTTTTTAGTTTGTAGTTGAATTGTATAGGTTTTTTTCGTCGCGAGAAAGATATTATTTTACATTTGTCTATATTAAGCTGAAGACAATTGATGTCGCGCTATTCATTAAAACAATTAATATCGTGTTGAAAAATAAAAAGAGATTCAATAAGTTTTTATTTATTCCCGATTTGTGAAAATACAGAATTATTTTTTGATGCTTATCTCTTTATTTTCTTTTAGCCCATTTCTTACCCGGTTTGTTGCTCATTTTGCTATCATACATCGGATGTAACCCTCTGATCAGCGTCCTGGTGATCACGGCGTCTCTCGGGATCAACGGAGCAGCATCCGTTACCAACCTGCAGAACCACCAAGATTTGGCACCCAATTATGCTGGAACACTGTATGGTATTGCCAACTGCATAGGAAGCACGACGGGGTTCATAACACCACTTGTGACTAGTTATTTTACCAAAGAACGGGTAAGCATACAATATTTCATAAGGACCCACATTATTTACCTACACCTTTTTTTTGTGAAGGTGATTTTTTAATTTAAATTAAATAACAAAATATTCGGCAATTTCGTTAACAAGGTGAGAAAAAAAACGACAAAAGTACATTGCTTAAAAATAATTTAAAAAGCAGTTTTTCTAATTACTTAACAGGCTGCAACGATAATTAATTTAAGCTAAGTGAACATCAAAAATTGAGTTTTTTTTTAATACTACCATAACTTATCCATAAAAATTCCAGTAGAATGTCGCCTGGTGGCTGATGGGGGTTATGTTTATGAAAACTTGTGAGAATATACATAATTACTAAGTTTGTGTTCCTAAAAACTGTTAATATGAATGTTTGCGCCCTTTTCTTAATACTGGTAGGTACACAGTCTTGGTTAAATCTATCTTTATTTTTTAATTTCAGAATGGATTCGAAGAATGGAGGTACATTTTCTTCATCGGAGCCTCGGCATATTTCATCAGCGGACTTGCTTTTATTGCATTCGGTACTGGAGTTACCCAATCTTGGAACAAAAAATCTTCGACTAACAACAATAACGGAAAACCCGTTGACAATTTGGCATTTGAAATGGAAAATGAAGGACATAACATGAAATGATCAAAATGTTAAAATGTCCACTGTACGAAATGTTATAGTATTAAAAAGAAGTCTGAATAAACTATCATTAAGTTTTTAAACATAGTTGCTTAATTCAATTTATTCCGTTTTAATGCAGGATATTTGTCTACATAAAACAATACGATTTGGCGAGGATTTTTGTTTTAGTTTCGTCGATACATGTTTGGGATTAAATTCGTTTCAACAAGTTTTTTAAATATTTTTAAATAATACTGTGTTTAGTTAGCACTTTAAATATTAACAACACTAAAGTTAGAAGTCTAGACTAAAGTTGACAGTATATATAGAGTATAGTACCTATTACCCAGATAGCAATTTAAACTTGCCTCAAGCTTGTATCAAGTTTGAAGTATCAAGAGTTCAAGCTTGACCGAAGTTTGAGATTGCAACTCTGTAAACTTGAGGCAAGTTTAAAGCACACTTCCTAGTTACCATCCAACAAAATTGCATGATGTTTGTTTTTTACAAAAAAAAAACAAACATCATGCAAGTTGGATTTATTTAGCAAAAAAAAATACAAAAAAAAATAGAGAAAAAAAAAAACAAGAAAAAACACAAACCAAAAAAAAACAAAAACACGAAGCTTCTTAAAAATATTAATATTAAATAAAATATCTTGTTATTATTACTCAGTATATTTATTTTAAATTTTGTGCCACTTTACAAACTGTGTAACATTAAGCGTTCTGCCCATGTTTAAACATCTTCATTTCCTCAACTCTACCATCTGTTAACTTTTGTGAAGTATAAGAGCCTCTGAGGTTAAAGTATTGGTTTATTATATCGATATATTATCAACAGCCTTTTCGTTCTGTAAATAAAACATAATTCAATCAATAATAGTATAATGTTTGTAATATTTAATAATTAATCAGTTTAAACTATTGCAAGCATTATGCAGTGGATGAGATATTAATATCCTACTTACTTTTAAAGAGCTCTTGACAAGACGGTTTTGTCGAGTGACAGTGCAACAAAAACTCATATTTAATGTTTTTTCCTTAGTGGCATATCAATAGTTTATCCTTTAAACTGAGTATTAACACTTCGACAATATTAAAAGTTATAAAATCGCCGGAAAAACGTCCAATGATAAATGCGTAATTAAAAATGACATGAAACCCACGGACAAAAACGGTGAAATATATCATTTTTCTATGACTTTGATAGTATTGGCAATCTGAATGTTGTTTGGAATTAACTACTTTTTTGGATATTTGTCACGCACTAATTTAATTCGGCGGCCTCCATGGTGTAGTGGTTAAGACATTTGGCTCACACATGGAAGGTTCTGGGTTCGATTCCTGGTGAGAACACAAAAATTAAATGTGATTTTCTTAAGGCGTACCGTGCTGTAATTCACCACTGTAATTGGGCCCCATGGCCTGTTGTGTTGCCAAAAAAAATCGGTCTTGTAGAAAAGTCCTGGGATTAATTATAACAGTTTAAATAAAAAATAATAAAAATAAATAAAAAGGAATTCTCTCCATACTTTTATGTATATGGCAATGTGTTGATCATCACTATATGAATTTCGGATTCTGAAATACCATTCTTGACATAACAAGATTGCAGCAAGTTTTGTCAAAACTTGTCTCTTCAAATTTGTCATAACAATATTCCAGCAACTTTTGATAAAAACTTGTCGCGTCAAATTTTCCTTTTCAACCTTCCATCAATCTTAAATTAAGTTTGTACCAAGTTTCACTGCTATCTGGGTACCTACTCTTGTAATGACAAATTAATCAAAATAATAACTGGATGGAGTGGAGTCATGCAAAAATGCGTCAAGCCTTAAGCCAACAAAAAAAATGAGTGCTAGAATCATGGTTCAAAAGTGATATTCTTACTTTAAAAAAATAGTTACATAAGCTTAAATATACCAATTCTCTATATTACCTCGATGTGTTAACGAAAAACAATGCAACTGAACTAAAAACAATGTATTTATAGCTGATTTTTAAACAACTAAATTGATTTATTGATAGAAATCGACCGCGTTTGGGAAAATCTGATCTTTCTCATCTCACCCCGCGGCGTGGCGGGGCGCGGCGTGGCTTGGATCTACTAAACACGTCGCGACAAGTCAGAGACAATGGGCCCGATATTCAGCTATCCGGCTATCCGGCTTAGGCGCTCGCAGAATATCGAGTATCCCAAACCACTATCTGTTTTATCATTAAAGACTCTCCATCCTGCAAATCCCATTGCTCGCCTCCTCGTAGCAGCCACCGGGCTTCAGAAACCGAACTGGCACATCCCTACCGGAAAAAATAGACAAATCCTCTACAACAAATCAATCCTCGCGCATAGGCATCTACAATCATGGGTGTGCACTGGTGCCGGAACTTGCCGGAACGCCGTTCCGGCACTGGTTTGGGACAAAAAAATCTTATGGTGGAAAATAATGTGAGAAAAATTATGATTACAATATTGCAGAGTGATATGAGTTGTTATTGCTCATAAATTATAATATCATTGGTTTAAAACTGTACTTTGTGAAATTTCAATTCCAGACAGAAAATGACAATTCCAGCCATTGTTTATAATGGGAGTATTAAAAAATACGAGAAACATAAGTAAGTTACACGCCTAGGGAGACTGACCTCACTTCATTATTTGAGATAGCAAAAAAAGAGAGAAAAAAGCGTTCCGGCACTCCATATTTCGCGAGTGGACCCCTGCCTACAATGTACACACTTTGTAAACCCTCGATAAAGACTTTCATGCCAAACGCATATCAGACCAGGACCGATACTATCGCCAAGGAGTGGCAATATTAATGTCGGAGAAGATATCTCGCCTACAAATGATGCAGATGCCACTGCCAAGTACCATTTTTTATGATTTACTACACTCTGCATTATCTATGTAGGTTACCCTGATGGGATCATGTAGTTGTCATTGGTGACTTTAATAGTAGCATAGACAAAATCGACTATCCCTCTAGAAAATTATCAATGGGTACGGAATTCCTTCCAAAATCATTGTTGTTTTAAAGGTGCCCCAAGTAAACAGCAATTGTCGTGTGAGAATCGTAACTCTTTGACTGATTTGTGCTGGGTCTCCATTGGAATGAAGTAAAGCCGCGTCTTCAGACCGACCTTATATGAATCAATACCACATGACGACCTGACCGAGGAATAGAAAAGAACTCCTCCCTAAAGTTGTGCGGCTTAGAGTACCTACGCAGATCATGCGGTTCATCTTGAAAAATCAATTAATGATTTTCAAGAAATTGTTGACAGACTGCAGAAAAACTTTGCTCGTCTGGGTCTTAATATTGATAGCACAAAAAACCCTGATTATGTACAACAAATCCTGTCCAGATCCTTATTACTCTCTGGACTGGATTTCAATAATAATGACAGAGAAAGTTAAAAACTTAGAACAGTTTGGAGTTCACATCATTGTATAAATGTATTTTATATATATATACATTGAGGATGGTGGCATCCCAAAGAACTCGCAATCCGCCTAGAAATTACTTGAGCCGCTTTTAACACACGTAGTGTCTGGAACATGTTCCATCTTAAGTAACTATCAATGTGCACACCTAAATATTTTGTATTATCGACCTTTTCTGTTTTTGGCAGTCACAGTCGCTGTTTCTTGTATTTGTACATTCATGAATTTTAAGAGTTCTTTGTATTGGCTGATTCCGTTTGTCTTTACCAAAAAATTTTTTTTGTGCGCGTTAAGTGTAAGTAAGTTATAGTCTAGCAATTTTTTCGTCTTTTCTTTTCCTTTTAAGCCTTTCTCACTTTTAATGTACACTTCCTTCAATAAAAGCACCGTATCGTCTGCAAAAATGACAATGCGTCCATTAACATTCAAGTTACATGGTCCATTTACATATATCAGAAATAATGAAGGCCCTAATATACTTCCCTGAGGTACTCCAAAATTTCCGGTAAAATTTTCGCTAATTGTATGACCTATTTTTACAGTTTGATTTATTTTAAAAATAAAACTTCCAAACCACTTAAGGCATATACCTTTTATTCCATATGCTTGTAATTTCTTAACCAAAAGTATTTGAGACACTGAGTCAAAGGCTTTAGCAAGGTCAAGGAATTCTGCTAAAGTTTTTTTAATTCTGGTCCACGTTTTGATAAATGTATTCAGTTATGTCTTATATGGCATCCTACGTTCCTATTACTTTACAAAATCTATATTGATTTGTTGAAAGTAAATTTGTGTGTTAACATTTTTTTCCAGAACTTTACTTAGAATGTTTAGAAGAGATATTGGTCTATAATTATTTAGTTCTGTTTTGTCACCTTCTTTAAAAATTGGTATCACACAAGCTTCCTTCAGCTGGTTTGGGAATTCACCTTTTTTTATACTTTGATTGAATACGTGGCAGATTGGTATTGCTATCTCTTCATACAAACTCTTCAAAAGTTTAGCATCTATACCATCAGGTCCTTTTGAGCAATCGGTTTTCAGGGTTTCTAGGTTTTTTTTTTATTTCGTTTCCTGTATTTTTTTTTATTTTAAACATTTCTTGAGAGTTTAATTCAATATTTTCAGTGTTTTCTAGTTCCCACTCTTTTTTATTCAACTTGATAAGTATTTTATCAGCTAGTTTTTTTCCTATAGTAGAGAAGTGTTTATTGAGTGCATTTGCAATATCTTGTTTATTTGTGAATTTTCTATCACTTTTAACTATGCTCGGTATTAGTGTTTGGTTTTTGTTTGACGTATTGTTTATTTATTTAATGACCTTCCATATAGTTTTGGTACCATATCTGCTTTGTTCTATTTTGCTGGCGTAAGTTTTTTCTTTTCCTTTTTTATAGTTCTGGTACATGTATTTCTATATATTTTTTGAAAATGGAGTAGAGGAACATTGTTTAGGTGTTTTCTTGTTAAAATGTGTAGGTGATCACGTTTTTTCATACAATTTACTAAATTGTCTGAAATCCAATAGGTAATTTTTTTGTTTGTCAGTAATTTTTAATGTTTCAGAATTTTCATTTATTTGTGTGTTGAGGATGTCCATAAAGTTTTGCATGGCTTCAATTGCATTTTCTTGACTAAGGATGTTTGTCCATTTTTCCTCTTTCAGTTTTTGTTTTATTTTGTCATAATTTATTCGTACATATATTTTTCTAGTAGTGTCAGTCTCTTTTCCCCTTTTCGGTGACTGCAGATTTTATTACTGCTGTGTCTGCTTCTGTTGTTGATTTAATTTGAATGTTAGTGCATTCATAAAACTTACACAAACAGATTGTGTAGTGTTTGTGAATACGCGTATGGTATGACACCGCACGGCATACGCATTAAAAAAATATCATATGTCTCTCTCGCGCTCAGACACGCTTATGAGCGTGACAAGGACTACTATTGCTTCGTTAGTTGCTAATGATATGGTAATAAAATATACCTTAGATACTTCTACGTTCATTTGAATTTCGCTCAAATGTGCTATGTATGTTTTAATGCGTTTTGGATCACAGCGAAAAAAACAATCAGTAAAGGAAATGTCATATATTTATTTAATAACAAAAACAAAAATATCCGTCGAAAACGGCGGCAGAAATATAGCCCTTTTGTTACAATTTGGACAATATTGAACACAATAAATTATAAATAAAAAATGTGCTCGAGTAAAAATAAATTAATATATTACATTTTCTTAACCCATTGTATTGTTTTTCATATACACAACATCCAACACAGATTTTAAAAAAGATGGCCCATTTGGTTAAAATTTAGTATAACCTTTTTAAAATCAACAACTTGTAGATTTTAAATGCGTTTGTGCAAGTTTTGTGAACACGCCAGCTCTAGTTAATCGACCAGTAAATAAATGTTTGTCGCAGGAGGCAAACTCGGCAGTTTACAATGGAGTCCTGGTGCCGACCTTTATGCATGAGAGTTAGTATGGAATCGGAAAAACAAAGATGAAAATAAGCTGAATTCTGTCCAAATACGATCTCTTAGGCGAATTCGTGCTAAACCAATATATTTATTTATTTATTTATTATTATCATTATATTACATACACAAAATTATAATTTATACAAAGTTGCTTTGACTGCCTAACTTGGGTTATTTACCCCGTTCGAAGACAGTCAAAAAATATAAAAAAACAGTATTCAATATATAGAAAGAGTTATAAAGTGAAAACCAAAGCAAAACATGGAGTAAAAACATGTTATATTAAAGGTGAAAATGTTAATTTAATGGATACGGCCTAAGTCAATGACAACAGTTACACGAAGAAACATACGAGTATATGCAAGAAACTGAACGGGAGGGTCCGATATCTTGCAGGGTACCCGCTGGCACAGCGCGGGTTTAAACTGTGCAACTCGGTTATAAGCTTAGACTATACCCTGTCTGCGTAATCTATAAGTGCGAAAGCACTACAATTAATGATATGAATCATACACGTATAAAACATGTGAGTCGAGGTCCGGTAAAATACCAAGAGAAAAATAATATAAAACTATGTAGCATAGACAAATAAGGGCAATACAATAATGGTATGCAATATATTCATAACCACGATAAACATGTAAAATTTCGAGCTAAACCATGCCAATTTATCTTCATACACTGTTTTAGGGGCCATGAGATATATCAAAAGCCGGAAGATCTATTCCAAAGAATTCCGAGTTATGTGATGAATTCACTAAATCTACATATTCTGGATATTGGGGTATAAAGATAAAAGTTTCTATAAGATTAAATAAATAGCAGATTTTGGCTTAGTCAAAATTCTTGCATTATAGTTTAAGGCTGAGACAAGTATTATCCACTAAATCAAGATCCTTGCAATATGATGGATTGCTGCGTTGGTTTGAACATGTAGAGCGAATGGATGGCCAAAAAACAGCTTAAGGGATTTACCATGCGAATTCATGTTTAAAGAAAACAAGGCTTGAAAAAGACGGACCATCTGTAATTCAAGTAAAAATATAGGCGTTGATTTCGAAATTGGATATCTACACATTGATTTAGTAGTAAAACCAACCAATAAAAGGCCGGCATTTGGGTCACGTGGCTAATAATCTGTCATTGCGTATTGAGACATAAAAATACCAAATCAGCTTAGTTTCATTGCGTAAAATATTTTTTTGCGCTAAAGTAAAAAGTCAAGCTTGCTCAAATTCATCTACATGACAAATCGACAGATGCCCGTCTTTGTTATCACACTACACATAGTTGGATGTTTTATTATTCAATGGGAAAAGTTGAAGAATTGATTTAGTTAATGAATTTACGTAATATAAAAGCTAATATTACCAAACGTCTTGCAGCTTCAAAGCGCATGGAGTTATAACATTCTGGCAACGAAAACCTTTTTTTTTTAATTCAGCAAAAATAAAATTATTCAATAATGTTACTTTATGACATGTGCAGTGAAATGTATTATGTAACTTTATTAACGTTTTTCGGTATGTTTCTAAAACACTAATATGTCTTGGACTTGGATGCTTTTTTTTGCGTTGAAACTTGGAAAACATTCGATGAACTGTCAGAAATGATGGCAATTATCTTGTGTTCGGTTTATTCGAGAAAAAAACGTTGAAAGGTTTTTTTTAAGATGGGTTACCGTGTTTTATTTGTTCAGCACGGTAAATGGTACTTCCTCTATCGTGACCTTGGTGGTGACTTCAGAGACGTCTTTGAAAACACAGCCAAACTAGAATGACCACAAAATGGTTTCATTTTTAGGTTAATTCTGAAAGCTTATATTTTTTGCCGCTAGATCGACAAATCGCGAAATTTCAATTAGATTTCAACAAGTGAGAGAGTAACCCCCTTAAAATTTCAAGCTACGGAAAATAGAAAATGTTTAAAAATCGGTAGAATTTCCTCAAAATTCAGTAGATTTAATTTAATTTAATTTCTTCCAGAATCGGTAGATCTACCAAAAAATCGGTAGGGTTGGCAACCACAGAAACAAATCAACATAAACAGACTTTCTAGTGTCAATTTTCTAACTTTGTCTTTCGTAATTTTGTCTGAGAATCTGAAATCGCAAACCTCGTAACAAATGTCAGAAATAAAGTAAATTTTTCAATATACATATGTCGAATACCAGTTTAAATTTGCCCTGATGTAATATTAAACTCATTTTTGTTTTTTCAATTGCGACTAATATTAAAAAAACGTAGATTTGATATGGTGTAGGCAGACGAAATAAAATTAAACAAAATGTCCAAAAGTATTGTAGAGTTTTACCCCGAGAAAGAAAATAGCAAATGCGGTTATTGCAAAAAGAACAATGCGAGTGTCAGTCAGGGTAAATATTACAGCCAGCTGTCATTTGTTTTAATGCATGTATCAGTTTCGTATTTTATATAACATTGTAATGTCCATTTATTAGGAATGTGGGCACACATTCTCACAGTAGAAGATTACCAAGCCCTGATAGACAGAGGCTGGAGGCGCTCTGGGAAATATTGCTACAAACCAACAATGGATCAAACATGCTGTCCCTTGTACACTATCAAGTATGTCATTGTATTCCATCAATATCAACTAAAAATTAATGCATTAAATGTAAACAAAAAGTCATCTTCTGTTTACTATAAGACACAGTAAATTTGATTATACATTCTACCAAATACTTTCTGCTTGGTTGTTTTTGTTTAAAAATCAATCTGAAAATTTATAAAAACCGGAGCATTCGGTTTTGGAGATTTGTCAATGTTTGTTAATATTCTAAATGAAAATTGGAATATTTTGACTTGTGGTCTTTCTTCTAAATTCTTCTTGTTTACATACAAGTAGGTATTTAACTTTTATTTGCGTTTATTGTATCAACAAAAAACAATTAATCTCTTGCTGTGTCGTTGAAATACAATATATAAAGTCTAAAAATTTGTTAAAAATGCAATTGATGTTGCAAAAAATATGTTATCGAAAATTAATTTATCCGCCTTGTTTCAGATAGTTTGTGTATTTATATGGATGACAGATAAAGTTCTGATTTTAATAAGATTTGCAACGTATTTCTTTTTTAAATATCCAGGTGTTAATTTTGATTTCAAATACAATTATTAATAAGACAAACTCATTAACTTTCCTTTCATAGGTGTAACGCTATTGATTTAAAACTATCAAAATCCCAAAAGAAAACGCTGAAGAAAGTTAATAAGTTTTTATCGAAAAACAATGATTATGAAACTAACTGTAACGATGATACTTCGATGACCGATGAACCAAACCAAAATGCTTCTACTAGTCAAAACTGTGATGAGCAGGATGTGTTACAAGTAATGAGAAATAAAGAACACTTGAAAATAAATGTAAATAATATTAAGTTTAAATCTAAACAGGAATGTATTGATGAAGGTACAAGTACTTTAACTATTCCTATTAAAAATGGTAAGTAAATTAGTCGTTAAGTACTATCTAATGAAAAGCAGTTTTTTTTTTTTTGAATTTGCCATAAATGAAAATAATATTTATTTGACTATTGTAGTCTGCATTACTTTATGGACTGTTCAACCTATCATGTAATGCAGACTGTAAACATAAGTTAGAAATTAATGAAGAGAAATCAGATAGCTGCTAAACTGCCGATATGTACAGAAAAATAGATTGGCAGAAGCCGTATTCGAATGAATTGCCCTATTAATGCATGAATTCTGACTTGCATTTGTACTGTTTCTGGGTATGTAAAACAGTGCATGAGATCTCGCTCTAATATAATTATAGGGAATATATAATTCCTCTTGCCTCTCATTATTTTTCCCTTAACCCCATAGTGAAGGTGCTTTTTATGTGTTTTCCTGAACATTTAAAATCAAATGAAAAATTAATGTAATTTATAATTAAAAATGGTAACATGTAAATCCTCTTACCACTAAATACTTTTTATGGATACTTGCATTTTTTTAACGATAAACCGCCTGTTATTATATCGACCTGTAACTTTTCATTATAATACTGCTTGTACATGACTATTTAACAAAACTTGAAATTCCCGGTCCTAAAAGTATGAAATATATAAGTGAAACAATGAATACACCTTTTTGAATCAATGTTTTATAATATATGAACCGTTTTAAACAATAATCAAGAGATATCTCGTTTGACAATATTGAATCTGCATTTCCCGAAGTCCACTCAAAACTTCGATCCATATAAAATCATAATTCAATTGACAAATTTTTGTATCTTGAGAAAACTTTCCAATTTGCAGATGTTAAGCGTGTGACTGAAATAAACAATGAGGCAACTCATTGTAAGAAAGCTAAAGAAATCAGAATACAAAGAAAAAGAGAGAAATTGCTTCAAAAAGGAATTGACATCGAAAGTATTCAAAATCTACCTACTTCTAAAAGCAAAGAAAAATCTTTAGAAGAGTTTTTGAATGACCTTCCGGAGAATTTTAGGGATAGGTTGCAGGTAAACATATTATTTTTAGGGTCTGTGTTTAAGAATACATATCTTTCACTAAATTGTTTAGATTTTCACTGCCATTAGGTTGAACAATGAATTTTTCTGGGTTATGAATCTGGGTCAACCCTGATGATGGACGCTGTAATGCAGTCCGAAATGACAAAAAATAGTACAAACAACACACAGTGCAAATTCATGCACCTTTATCTTACATATTTGTAAAAAATAATTGGTGATCTTAAATTTTGCAGATAAAACTAGTCAGAACAACACCTCCTGGTCCTGAATGGATAGCTTCATCTTCTGCCAGCCATGAACTGTATACAAAATACCAAGTCAGCATTCATGGTGACTCTGTCTCCAAGTGTTCTGAACAACAGTTCCTCAAATTCTTGGTTAAGAGCCCACTACAGGTATATTATTACCTATTGTTTATATATCACTAGCCCAAAGCAACAGTGCGATAAACCCGAAATTTCTGATTTTGAGATACATATGCAGGTATGTTAATAAATTGAATAAATGAATGTTTTTCAAATAATGAAATATCGAAGTTAGATTGTTAACCTACGTGAAAATATAGTATTCATAATCTAATTTTTAAAAATTCATTTAGTCAGATCCTTGGCACATCTTAAAAAGTCGGATTATCTCAGAATATGTTCTTCGGAGATATCTCACCGTTGCTTTGGGCTAGCGATAAATACAATACATATATAATTTTTATGTCAATCAGATAGTGTATCACCATTCTGGTGTTTTGCTAATGCCATGTTTTGAATAGATGGATATTACAAACGAATGTGGTGGATTTGATGGAATTATAGTTTGAGGATTAATTTTTTTCGAAAATTGAGTAGGATTTGCGTGTTAGTAGATAGGGGAAAGTGTTCAAATAGTTCAAGGAGAAAGGAAAGGGAATCTATCTTTGCAGGACAGTTGAGAAATATGTGATTAAAATTATCCATATCTATCACAGGGAATCTAATACAGTTAAAGCTGTAGTCTGGTAAAACGCACGCAAAATGAGGAAATCATACGATTTTGACATTTTAAAATGAATGTTCTTTTTAATCGCGCAATAGTAAAAAAAAATTAAAAAACTAATTATTTCTATTTATATTAAAAAATATACTTGAAAGTTTTATGTAACTAAAATATAATTACTTTTAGGCCGGCAGATTAAGACATTTCAAATTTAGACTAAGCTTAGGTTTCTGGGTTCTCATATAAAGATTAAGTATTGAACTAAAATTTGTTGTAATAATTTGAAGATAATAAATTGAACATGAAAGTGGTATACCGGTATATCTTTTCCGATAAGGGCAGGTATGAACGTAATAAAAACGTAAATAAGATGTTGTTAAAATTTTTATATTACAATCAGAATTATCTTCTTAAAAAAAAGAGAGAAAAAAAGAAAAAGAGTTTCAACTAAAATATTTCAATAAATATTTCTTTTTTTTAATATTACCGAAAGCATAATTTTACGTAGATGTAAAGGAAAATGTATGTGATTTAAAATGCTTGTATTTCTTTTCAAAAACAAAAATTGAGACTTGGCTTCGGCCACTTTCATGTTAATTTTTTTTATCTTCAAATTATTACAACAAATTTTAGTTCAATACTTGGTCTTTATATGAGATACTATATATACAATATAGCAGTGGCGAGCAGTGAGTTTTTAAATTGGTAAGCTACGAAAATTCTGATAAAATGTCCATAGCGGTAGTATGGCATATAAAAAACAAGTCTATTTTATATTTAATAAATAATTCCTAACAAATGGCTCCAGCGGCTAATAGTTTCAGTAAAAATATTTTCTAATGTAGCACAAACATTTTATTTAAAAAATACAATTTAAAAAAACATAATTGCAAAAAAAATATTAGAACCCCTGTGGACTCGAACCCCCGCCTTCATCGTTAGAAAGCAACGACCCAACCGCGCAGCTATTTTGCGTTTTCGTCTAAGCGTCGAAAAAGTAATTAATAAACTGGATAATTCATTAGCGCACCAGTGCATCATAATGTCAATCATTTTAATGTGTGCTTCTCTCAATATTTCTATGACTTTTGACTTTAATTTACATTTATTGTCATGAAAAATATCAGCCTCTGTAAATCTATTGTCATATTGCTCACATATTCTAGGTATTGTAGATGGTTTTTAATAGTTGACGTGTTGTCTGTGTAAAACAGAAAATTTTGTCTTATCATTCTAGGTGGCACATGGAATGAAGTCTTTCAAGTAGATCGGGGGAGTCAATTTTATTGTTTATTAGTTTGACAAAAATATATTGTATATGTATGTAAATATCATTAATCTTTCTAGTTTTATTCAAAATTTAACCTGAATTATTGAATCTGATTTTTTTTTTTGAGGTATTACTAATTAACAACGCATTTTGTACTGTGTTTATTTTAATGTCCGAAACTTTCCATTATCAGCCGTGCGACTCTGAACGCTCTCTAGGGGATAGAGAAAGCATTGCTAACATGTAATTAGTACATAAATTACATTAATAAACCGTTTGTCAAACAAATGCCCTCGCATTCAGAATCGCACTGCAGGTGCAGAAAGGGATATGAGGATGATAAGACTTTGTTTTAAGAACATGTTTTGTTTTTAGGCTGATTTTCCTGATGACGGCCCCGCTTGTGGCTATGGTTCCTTCCATCAGCAATACTGGCTAGATAATGAATTAGTAGCCGTTGGTGTAATAGACATTTTACCAAAATGTGTTTCCTCAGTTTATTTCTTCTACAATCCAAAGTATTCACATTTATCATTGGGATCATTTGGTGCACTCAAGTAAGTCTGATCAAACTAAAACTCAACATGAGCAGATAATTATCCTAAAGTAAATCATTAAATCATTAGGACTAATCCTAAATTTTTTGTAATGAGAGTAGAGGAAATATACAATACATAGTTGGATTATTATTATGGATAACTTATATAGCGCCATTTTCGTAATAAAATACCTCAAGGGCGCTTTACATGGTGATTCTATTGTTAAGTTAATTTAATTGAAGCTTTTAAATTTGTAGTTTAATTAAAATAATTTATTTATTAACTATATTATTTTTGCAAAAATTATAGGATTTAAAAAATGTATAAATATGTTTTCAATTGTTTTACCGTCCATGCAACCATAATATGTCATAAAAAATAAATATAGGAAAATTATACTTTTTTCAGTGTATCCCATCATCTTGCAAAATGTCATAACCTAAAAAAACCATTGGATTGTTATTTTATCCAATTAACTTATGTCTTAAATTTCAATGAAGCGGAATGTCATACGCTATAAAATCATTTTATATATATATCTAAAATGAAATATTTCGTTTCATTTTTATTTTAAAAATCAAACATTAAAAATATTATTATTCATGAAGTAATGTTGTTTTACCAGACTACTCCTTTAAAATTTGGAATTTGTGGCTTATGACATACTATGGTTACATAGACGATATATTATAGGCATAAAATGTACAACATAAATTTTATATTTGAAGCACTAACTTTGCGGTTATTCATTATAATAAGATAAATAGAACAACTTTTTTTTTAACCACTTATTTTTTCTGCCGACCGGTTTCAAAGCTACGTAAGCTTCCTTTTCAAGCTATACTTAACTAATGAATTCTATCCTATTTAATTATATCAGTTAGTGTGTATGGAAGTAATAAATCAAGTCTTTTTGTCTTGTAATGTGAGATGGATTTGTTCAAAACTAGACAGGAGTCTACTCTTACTTAGTATTACTCTTAAAGGAAATATTGTTTATTTGGTTATTTATTATTTTTATGAGTAAAAGAACACTTAAGGTGCCTAAATAATATTTTTCCGAATTCGCAAACTATCTGATAGAAAATAATCACAATTTTAATAAAGACACTAGATTAAAAGTTCTTCAAGTTGAAAATGACCATTGAAATGTGATATTTTCATCTACTTTGTTTCAGAGAACTTGCTTTTACTAGAGATTTGCAACAAAATGTACCGAGTATAAAATATTATTACATGGGATTTTACATTCATTCCTGTCCAAAAATGAAATACAAAGGAAATTATCATCCATCTTTTCTTCTCTGCCCAGAAACGTACAAATGGTTTCCTCTCACAGAATGCTCCAAGAAACTAGAAGAAAGTCCTTATAGTAGATTGAATCCCGATGTAGATGAAATAGACACAAACATGTGCGAGAAGAGAGATTTACTAGATGTTCTAGTTCTGCAAGGTAACACGTACATGACTTATGGTTCATACAAAGCCTATAAGGCCCGCAATGCTCCCGCAGAAAGAAAGAGATTTGCCGAGCAGTTAGATGACGCTGATGTGCTCTTATATGCACAGTTAGTTGGAAAAGACACTTCTCAGAGAATAATTTTAGTAGAAGAATAAAAACAAAAAATCTTTATATAATATAACACAAGTAATAATATTTACCTTGTGTTTCTAAATATGTAGAAAATTTGTTTGTTTTAGTTCTTTATTCAATTGTAATTATTGTTTAAGATGATGCGACATTTAAAATAATTCATTCAACTTTTAGATATAGTATGTGTTATACCTAAATATTACAATTATTAATTTATTTTAGAAATAATAAATAAGTTTAAAAATTGGATTTTATAATTTTTTATTTTCTATTTCAATAGAAATAATGTAAATATATAACGCTGGTAATATCTGTCTGTGATATGATTTCTGAGTTATTTTTTTAAGTGGACCATTTATGTGACGAAGTCATTCAAAATTTGTAAGATTGGTGATAACAATTTTATATTATCTATTAAAAAGTTTAATTGCTTTCTCACCTACAATACTAAGCTCATGGTGACCTAATAAGAACATCAAGCTATTACATTAAAATAAATGCAGAGACAGAGGACAGAGACAGAGAAGACAGTTTTATATATAATAATATAAAACTCTGTCTGGAAACTATGTCCCTCACTGTCAGAAGTATGCAAAAGTTAAAGTGCATTCAGCGAAGAATGAAAAGACAAATTTTGGGCATCAGTATTTGTGATAGAAATGGGGAAATTAGACGCTGAACAAAGGTCATTGATATTGCAGAAAGAACAGCAAAACCAAAATGGCAGTGGGCGGGGAAAGTGGCAAGACCGGACAGTGTTTGATGGTGGCCATGTCCAGCAGTGGAACGAATGTAGCTAGCAACAAAAGTAAAGTAAATGGCACTATGCGTTCATCATAATCAAACCCTTATCTGCACCCAGTGGTGCATAAGGCACTGTATTGTCAAATTTCATAAAAAGGAATAAATCAGCCTAAAAGTATCCTTATAAGAAGCACTTCTGATATTCCCATGGAGTAAAAACATGTATTTTAAAAAAAAATCTTGAATATTCTTATTTAAGATTTAATACATATTTTATTATTTATTTATTATGCAAGATGACCATGCAAATTATGTTTGCAATTTTTTTTTTTTTTCACAAGTTCGCGAACTAAATTCTGAATTATCACAAAATAATTTCAATATGTTCCATATCAGTTTAAGAAGTATAAAAAAACATTTTGACGAATTAGTAATTCTTATCAACAATTTCAAAATAGACTTAGATATAATTGTACCGACAGAAACTTGAAATTTTGAAAATAATTTGTAATTTTAAAAAGGATCATTCTAAAGGTCCCGATAAAGTTTCTGTGGAAACACTAAAAATTATGTATCGAAACCCTTACAATATATTTACAATTTATGTATAGAAAATGGTATCTATCCGAAATCATTCAAGCTTTCCACAATAATACCAATTCACAAAAATGGTTTAGCCTCTAAAACGTATAACTATCGTCCAATTACTCTTACCTCAAATATATCAAAAAATTTAGAAAAATGTCTTAAGAATAGAATCATGGATTATCTAGAAGGTAATAAAAAAATCTCTCAAAATCAATTTGGCTTCCAAAAAAAATTTAGCACTGAGGATGCAATTTATAAGTTAACAAAGGAAATATACTCCGCAATAGATAATAAAAATAAGTGTTTGGTAATTTTCTTTGACCTTAAAAAAGCCTTTGATACCGTAAACATAAATAATCAAATAAATTAAAAAACATTGTTATAAAAAATAAATGAGAACTTATTATTTGATTTAAAAAATTCAACACTAATTTTCCAACACAATTGAAAACATCCATCCATCCTGGACATTATGAAAATTGTAAAAAGTATGGAAATGGAGATAAAAGAGGCCAGGGTCGCTTACCCCACTCTGAATCAAATTTATTCCTATTTTCAAAAATGGTGTTAACGATTAGTTGAAAATAACCCAAAATTTTAATATTTTGGTAAAATATAATAATTTTTTGACTGGTATTTATAATACATGTTCTATGTAGTGAGTGCATGGGTTTCATGGGGGATACAAAATAATGCCACTTTTTTTATTACACTATTTTAATAATCAATTGCTTGATTGGTGAAATTGTATTCAAGATCAAACATTTTAAGACTATAATGAACAAGCTGTACAAAAATAAGTATGATAATCGAAACCATTAAATCATCGATGATCTTTTATGTTAAAATACTTTTTTCAATCGACTGGAAATATAATTTATCTCATTACCAAGAAAATATGTACAAAGATAATTAGCGGGGCTGGAATTACTAATTTCAGTTTTCAAAATCAAGTATATATTTTTTTCCTGTAAATCCTTGAACTGACAAAGTATTCATCAAAGCTTCCTTATAGTTTTCAAATTTGATATACTGGTAAGCGGGTGCGTGTAACTTCTTAGATAAAATTAGTTGGATAAGATCGTTAAACATTTCCATTCGTTTCGGGTTTTGAAGATTCTCTTTATTCCACCGGGTCATCCAATATCCATAAACCCTAATGTCCTTGAAGATAAGTGCAGACGTGGGAACGGTGACCGGGTCCCTCGACATGCCCCCGTAAGTAACGAGTGCTCCGCCGTGATCCAACTGCCGCATTATTTCCAGAGCACTTTTCCCACCAACGCAATTCAGGGCTAACTTGGGCTTTTTAACAAATCCACTTTTAAATATATCCGTGGTACGAACTTCCTCTTCCGTGAACACATAATTAGCTCCTATATCTGCAAGGTAATTCTTAAGATCACCAATCTCGGGACGATTCCTAACAATATTGACTGTATTAATGGCCCACGCTTTACACAACTGTATAACATTCTGTCCGCACGCGCTGTTTGCGCCATTTTGCACCACAGTGTCACCAGGTTTCAAATCTGCAAAATCTTTTATCATTCTATATGCAGTGCATGGATTAACAGTGAGCATGGATCCTTCCGCTTTGCCCAATTCGTTTGGTACTTTTACTAAATCATTCTCTGAGAAAACACCCAATGTTCGCCAAGTACCCAAACCAGATCTGACGGGCAAAACTCTATCACCTTCCCTGAAAGCACTGACAGCTTCACCGACGCAAATCACTTCGCCGATGCCCTCGTTTCCAGCAATGGCGGGTAATTTAGGTTTTACCGGATACTTTCCTAGAAATACAATTTACATTCATAGGTTTTAATTAACACATCATATTATCTAATCCCTGACACAACTCCCGATGCCAGGTGTAGCTATTTATCAGTTAACCTACCTTCGATAGTGTTAATGTCAGCTGGGTTAACGGGAGCCGCTATCATTTTAATCATCACTTCTCCTTTGATGGGTGCTCTAACATCCTCTTCGACACGTGAAATAACTTTAATTGGATCACCATAATCACTGTATGATAGTGATATACATTTAGTACTAAACATTTTTTTGTATGCACTTCCCATTATTGTGGTAGCTTTTAATGCGATCATTGTTATCGAGTATATACAAAAAAACCTTATGCTAGGCAACAAATTACAATTGATATGTGTAAAAATATCACGAATTGTGTACCTGTACCTTCAACATTCAAATCGTATGCATTAAGACACTGCCAACTTACACCAATCGACCAATATGTGCCTACACCACTTAGACCCAGAGATTATACACTCACTTGTACATGCTCGTACAATACAGCGAAAAGAGGGCTACAGCAACAATACAAATAGCTAGATTATAAACATCAGCTACAACCATTACCCACTACCCACTAGATTACAGCTAACCAATCACAAATTATACTCCTGAACTCTTGGCCCTTTTGACTTTTGACTTTTGACCGGCTCTTGAGGTCTTGAGCATTGATCAGTGATCACAGATAAAATATATAATCCTGTAGTCTGTGATATAATCTGCCTTTGATTTTGGCACAACTTTGACAGTTTTTCCATAGATTAATCAGGATTCCGATACACTGCTGCCGTAGACTCAGAGATGCGTTTAGAAAAGAAGTGTGTAGGGGAACCCGGGGCGGAATGGGAAAGCTAAGCTTCGATTGCAATTTGTGAGAGTTTGAAATGAATAACATCATTAATTGTCTATTTGTACATTTATTTACTTATTTCTCTAAAAAAGAACTAGTGTTTAACTTACCCAAATAGATTATAAATAAAACAGTGAACAATGGGAAATGAATCCTGGACATAAAAGGATACTCGTCCTAATTATACAATACAATATATTGATACTTTTTGCATGTTTTATAGTAGATACATGAAAAAATAAACTAAATAACGACATTGTGCATTTCTCATCTGTGATGCTAATAATTTAGTAATTATTGGTACAGTTCACAACCGAGAATCAATAATAAATCCGCACACAACATGTGCGCCCAATTTTTCCAAACGCTACAAAAACACCGGCCATCATTAACTGAACTTTTGTCAGATACGATTATGATTATTTTATATTTTTTTCAGTTAGTTTTTATTAATTTGTTTTTTTTCCGTTTTATTATTAGTTTTTATCTTATTCTTTCGCATTCTTGAGATTTTTACCTTTTCGATACATTCTTCTAAATTATTCTTATAAGTTGAGGTGGTAAGGATTGCTACTAGCATTTATTTGGTGTTTTTTTCAGAATCTCACTGAGCAGATTTAAAAAGCCAAATACTGCTACCCTGTTGAAACCCATAGCGCGTGCTCCAGAGATGTTGCTTCTGGTTTTCTCAAACTAAAATCAGGGTGGCGCTTCAAAAAACCTTTAATCTAGTTGTAACCGACCCGTTACAGGGGGGGGTGGCGGCTTCGTCTCCCTGGTTCCACTCAATCGGCCCACCCGGCGTAAATAGGGGGCCTAAGCCGCAAAGTCAACCTCAGTAACCCTGAAAAGGGCTTTCCAATGGGTTCTGTTGGTGTAAAGAGGTGACCGCAGTCAGGGGAGTCACGGCGGAAGCCAGCAGCGAAGCACGAAGTCCAGCGGGAAAAGAAGGGCAAGGAGGCGGAGAGTAAAACACGATACAACTGCCTTGAACGAACTGACGTTCATTTTAAGTCTACACATTATAAAACGCCCGCGGCGCATTGCCCGACGCCCGAGCGCGCGGCCGCCGCCGTGTACGCGAGTCACCGCCGGGGAGTGGGGGTACAGGCGACCATTTGCCCGGCCTCCCCCACCTTACTCTACCAAACGACCGGCCACGGACTAGGATTATTGGTACTTACATAAAACATTTCTTTAAATAAACAAGATTTATTAATTTTTCTTAGGTTATCAACCAGATTTTGACAACCCTAAGGCTTATAAATTTCTTGTATGAAAACAAATAAAGTTTGGCGGGTAAATTTGCCCAATCGTTTTTAGACGAATATTTTTATTAGTTAGCTATTGAAAATATACTCAAACGACAATTTTGCCCTTGAATTAATAATTCAATAGAGTAGTTCTTAGACAAGAACGTCATATGAGCTACAGTTCAACAAATAATGGTTGCGGGCAAATATGGAGGAACTTGCAGGTAATTTTCCCGCCATAAAAATTTTAAATTGCTTGAAATCGCATTTAAATATGACTGAATTAACAATTGTAACTCTTTTCAATGATTACCAAGGTCATTCTTCGTAATTAAAAAGCAAAGCACAATTTACATTTTTTTGGAGAAAATCAACATAATTGCAAAAAAGCGGGCAAAGTTGTACGGTTTCGCGGTATTTCATCCACTGCATAATATTTACAATAGTTAAAACTGATTAATTATTAAATATCACAAACATTATACTATTATGGAATTGAATTGATTGAATGATGTTTTATTTACAGGACGAAAAAGCTTTTGATAATATATATAATGAACCAATACTTTAACCCCAGAGGCTCTTATACTTCACAAAAGTTAACAGATGGAAGAGTTGAGGAAATGAAGATGTTTAAACATAGGCTGAACGCTTAATGTTACACAGTTTGTAAAGTGGCCACTTCAACCAGCCAATGACAGTACATAAGCTCAGTAAATACCTAGACTTCCATATTTCCTTCCCAAAATGTTTTCCCTCTGTTGCAACAAATTTTGATTTGAATATCGGATACTTTTAACCATGAAAAATCCCGCTAGTCGAAAAGCTAGTAAGTCATAAAACAGTTTTATTTCTTTGTTTCAGCAGTGGTATTCTGATCACTCTCGACACCCACGAGATGATCTCGACTTTCGGACGAGAATATAACGTGGTGTAATTTAGGGATTTTTATTTTTTGAACGCGGTTAAACTTGGTTTTCTATATGGCAATTCTGATGATTACATGTCAAATTACGTAAATGAATTCGAACACATAAAACCAAAAATAATGATTCTCAATAGAAACATTATTGTGACCTTAAGAATGACCCAAAATACTTAATTATGTTGAATTTACCAAACCTCAATCGTTATTTCTCGTTATTTAGACGGTTTTATAATTGACGTTTCATAGTTCGATATCTGACCGCAAAAGCGTGAGTGGCGAAAATGAGAAAAAATACTCGTGCGCATGCGTCACTGACGAGATGAATATACCTATTACAAAATATAACGCTTTTGCTATCCTGATGAAAATTTATAACGTTTGCCATGTGGGGTATTTATTTTTTCTACACGCCAAACTGTACTTTTTATATTGCAACAATGCAAAACATAAACAAACATACAGTGACAGTTCAACTACTTTTGTAAGTGATAAGTATGCCCCGGATCTACGTGTCCTTAGGGATTTTGTTTATTTTTATAGAACCTCTGTGAAATACCTACTGTACTCTATAGAAACTTGCATACGAACCACAGCGTCCCTAAATGTACATCTTGCGCGACAACAGGAATCATCATTTGAAGGTATGTTTATCTAATTCGGTATTTTAATCAAACTTATATATTGCGTACGGTTTAAACCTACCTTACGAGTTTTTCTCAAGTTGTTAATCATTATAATATTTATAAATTGTAAAAGGTTAAGAATAAGCTAGTGTTAGTAAAAAATAAACAAACCACCAAGCCGTTTTCCCCGGGACAGCCAAAGGATATACAACACACATGCGTTTGCAGTCATACAAAATCTCATGCATGTGTGCTGATTTTTCCAACTTTTGAAGTATTACCATATTCGCAGTGGTACAGCAATACCGCTACTGCGAACTGTTAGTTTTAATTGTTAATATTCGTAATGTAAATAATTGTTATGTATGTAAATACTTATCGTTTCAGCGGTATTTTTGTTTGGTTAAAATCGCAAGTAATATATTAACAGCTTTTATGTTCCCCCTTTTAATTTTTTTGTTGATAATTAGGCTTCCCGCCCACTAGGCAGCTCGGCTGCCGCAGTCAAAATTTTGCAAAGCCAGTTAAAGCAGCCAGCCTGACGGCCAGTCCAAATAAAATGGATGTGGAAGATGTTTTTGTTTACATTTTATCTCGTAAGAAACGCAAACCAAAAAGAAGATATTGAATTCATCCTTTACTTGAAAGGGTTCATTTCAAAATTATTTTATGGATCTTCTGTTTCGAAAGTCATTGCAAATTCGTTTCATAAAATACTTCTGGCTGCTACGACAAGTGCGCGGAGACTGAGGCAGTCACATACATTTGCTTTGTCTCGTTCTGGCTGCAGGCAGCCAGTTGGCTGCCGTGCACGTCAAACGCGTTCTAATGGCTGCCGCAGCCAGGAATTCTTGGCTGCCTAGTGTGCGGTATCTAATAAGCCGTCATATGTAGTATTAGCTGCCGCAGCCAGGCTGCCTAGTGGGAGGGGAGCCTTACAAAGTATTGCTGTACCGCCCGTACCACTGATGAGATCCTTCTCAAATAATTTGTTGGGTTCGGTCATGCCATCTCTTTTTTGGTCTTCTTTGTTCATTAGTCTTCCTCATAATTAATATTTATTTTATTAGTGGTTTAGTGGTGGTATTTCAATTTTATTTATTCATATATATGTACATTACAAAATAGAACATCTTAATTTACACATATAGAAATAATGAAAATAAAAAGGTAAAATTAGGTATTTATAAAAATAACACAGGTATACATAATATCCAAAAAATAATATGTTAAAAAAGTAAGAGAATCTTGTAACGACAAACTCCCTCAGAGACGTGAAAAATTACAAATGTTTATTAAGAAACAATGAAAGACAATTGGACATGCATACACATATGCCCTATGGCATGGAATGCTCTCCCAGCAGAGGTGCGAGGCTGTGAAAGTGAAGTGATGTTTCGGAAAAAACTTAAAACCCACTTGTTCTCTAAATCATTTGAATAAATCCGTAGCACGTGACAACAAAATAAATTATTTTAATTAAATTACAAATTTAAAAGCTTCAATTAAATTAACTTAACAATAGAATCACCATGTAAAGCGCCCTTGAGGTATTTTATTACGAAAATGGCGCTATATAAGTTATCCATAATTATTATTATTATTATTATTAAGATATTTAATTTTGCTAAACCCATCACCCTTTATAATAGCTCACAGCATGTGTTATAAAAAGGATACAATATTTTTAAGGTTATTGTAATATAATATAATTTATGTTATGAATAGTGGTGTTAAAATATACCTTTGCACTAAAACAAATATTATATCAATATTAATAATAATAGTAGTAAATAGTAAGCTCTATAAATGTCTAGACTTTTAATGATATTATCTTCTAAAAAAAATCTCATTCTCTGTTAGAACATCTGTAAATAATTTAACCGTTATAAGTGTATTTTTTCAGATTATATTAAACCAGTAAAGCGGATCTTTCGAAGGGATGATATCGATTGGCTCTTTAAATTTATGCTGTAATGGAATATATGGATATCAAACTATAGGATATATTCGTCATCTGCTTGGAGGTGGGACACATTGTTTATTAAGTAATTCAAGTTTTTTTTGCACTCTTGAAAATTCTCATTTTAAATTGTAATTTACTAAAAAATGAAAGATAAGTGGTACTTAAATTCACAAATCTGAAATAGTCAGTAGCAAGATTCGTCGCTACACCTTTATGACTGATATCTTTATTATAAAGATAAATCTAAATAAAAAAGGATACAATACTTCAGTTATTATTATAAAAATTGTAATATATATATTTTTATAGTTAAGATACCAGTCTGGGTATTAAAGATGTTGCAAAAACAATGAAATATCACTACCTACACAGTTATTATACATTTGTATATTTAAATATCAATCATCATTTATTTCCATATTAAACTATTTATGAGATTTGCTTTAAATAATACCCAATTTGTTATTTTTTCAAATGTTTTTTTATTACCAAACAGATTAAGAGCCAAAGTACATAAGAATTTTTTTTAAATAAAGTAAGTACTATTAAAATATCTTGTATTAGTTTAAAATTCATATTATATTAAATATTTTCTCTACAGCTCACGTTGGCATGTCCTAACAAAAGGAAATTTGTCACTATATGGAAAATACAAAGTTATACCATTACATATGACATCGCTTATATCATTTTGAATATTTAGAATTAATCAGTTTACACATATTTGAATTGCAATATCATAATCACAATACCTACAGACAACTTTAAAAATATTACCTTTACTGCATAATAATTTGCTCTGAGAAATAAAACATATAAATCACAAAATATAGCCTTCAAAGTTTTCTTTTTAAAAGGTTTAACAATATGCGGAATAATTAAGGTGTTTGATTTTTGCGTGTACTGATGCACTTAAGTACAATATACAAAAATATGTATATTGGAAGGTTTATTGCAATACCTGATGAATAACTTCCAACTAACCTAAATAAGATATATTTTACTATTTTAAGTGCTTATTTTAGTATGTCATTTTGTAATAAATGTAATTAAAAATGTATTGTAAATTATATAATTTTTTGTTTTTTTTATTTTTAGCAAAGAGGAAATATCAAATGTTGCAATTTGGTGTCAATTTTTAACACCTTTATGATCATCTGAGAAAATGGGAGTAAATATGTGGCAGAGCAGAAAAGCGGACTACAGAAATGAGTCTACAACAACTACATCAAACACTCAAACCTTTTCTCACAAATGTAGAGCATTAGCTAAATTCTAGTTAGTTTTTTGTAGTTCTTTTTTATTATTTTATACCTAAAAACTTATAAACTACAGTGCAAGTACTGTTATTGAAAAAATATTTTGGTGTTTTAGTTTCCTTTTCACACGTAATTAAAATATAGTCATATCTCACACATAAATATTTAAACACATATTTCAAATATAAGGAACCTTAATGTGATCACTTTCACCGGGAGAAATAAGGGCTCTGGCCAAGAATTGTATTTACTTTAGTTTTAGTTAGTTAGTTTTACGAAAACAGTACATTTGAAATTATTTTTATTTATATTACCTTTTGTTACAAGAAAATGTATTCTCACATCCTCTCAACGCGTTTGCTTATTATGCAAGAGGTCTCAGGTTCAGTTCCTGACATGGTAGACATGAAATATTTATTTTAAAAGGTGATTTTACAGTACAATATTTCATAGTCCCTTGACTGGCACCCCAAGCGTACGATTGATCATCTTTTCTTTAAGTAACAAAAATATCAAGATACGCTGCGATTGGTGTACCAATGCAGTGCCCTATGCAATTAGGTGCGGAATTGAAATGATGATGATGATTACCTACATTTATTTATTCTACGGTATAAAAATTCATTATATATTTTTTTAAAAGAGATTTGTGTTCTTATGATTTACTTAAACATTTAATTTTGAGGGCCATTTTCGACGAGTTTTAAATAACTCTATTAGAAAATAGGAATCAAGTTGGGATGGAATGGGATTCTAACCACAGACCTTTGAACCGTGAGTCCATGACGATAGTCATAAGACCACAACCCAATTTAACTCAATTGATTCACAGTTTACATATTAATGTACTGATTTTTTTTAGGCTGTTGCCGTGTTATGCCATATTAATAAGCATAGGGGAAAAAATCTAGTGAAATTAAAATAACAATATTAAAGTCCAAAAAAAATGTAAAATACACATAAAAATTATAAAAAGTTACAAAAATTAAATTTAGTCGATTAAAAAAAAGTTTTTTTTTTTACTTTATTAATTATTTGTGCATGTTGCGTTTACATTTAATTCATGAAAAATTTCTAAACATAACAAATTTTGATATTATACCAATTTATTGTATTGTTCATACGTTGACGTACTCATCGTCCAAATACTTGCGGACTGGCTGGATTTCCTCCCTAGGGAGAAATAATTTAATAAAATTCAATTTGGTCATAAGCCCTGTAAATGCCCATACTTCCATATTCTCTTCTCAAAAATGTTTTCCCTCTCTGTTGCAACAAATTTAGAATAAATTGATTAAATATATTATGCTCTATTATTCCTTTATGGCAGCCAACAATGAACTCAAATTCTAGGAAACTGGTGCGGATAGGGAAATGATGCGGATAGGTGCGGATAGGGAAATGATGAGATACCTTACACAACCTTAATAAAAATAACTATTGACTTTATTTTTTGGTTTTACACCTTTTAATAATTGAGAATGTCAGAAGAATAAGTATATTTCAACGATATGGGATCAAACAAACAGATCTTGCACTGGTTCATTTTTTACTTACACATTCAGAGATTGTGACAGAAAATCTGAAATAAGGATTTAAAATTTATATGCATTTTGATTTGATATTTAAACCTTACAGCTTCAATTATAATTTGAGCAAAAAATGTTCTTGCATGTAATGATTCATTATGTTATCAGTATACCGACATATAATTACAGTATTACTAACCATTAGAGCGACATCTTGTCCCAAGCATTGAAATACAGTAGACTTTCGCACATAATTGGTTCCTGAAAATGTGTGCGAATGTTGAATGTTCGAAAGTCGAGGGATGTAAAAAATATGTATTTTTTAATTAAGTTAATGAGGTGTTTTCAGGTGATTCTTTATAAATTTTTCAAGAGTTAATTAAATACTTCCATATTTTTTGTTTTCTTGATAAAGAGTTCTATATAATAACATGCTGTATTTAATTTTCAAAATAAATAAGGATTCATTCATATTTTTTACTGTCAAAGACAATTTAATCAGCTTTTTCCTTACATTAACTGTGTATTTCATTTACCAGTTGTTGCAATTAAGCAGTCATTTGACAGAGGTTCTGAGTGATATTCAATTAACTTGTTAACATCTTCATTGGTTGAAGTCTATACTATATCATCTGTGATAGTTTCCAGAGTTTCTTCAAAATTCATCATTTGCGGGCATAATTGTTTACAGGAACCTTTCATTTTTTACTTTTTTATTTCAGCCCACAAGTATCCAATATTGCTTATTGCGTTCCATATATTATAATTCTACTGAAATTGTCTTAATGTAGGCACACCTTCCCTGTCAGTTTCCTTAATGACCTGATTCATTATTTTCCTCATAACATATTATCTTAACATAGTTATCACTAGTTAACCGAGGGAGCACCTGCATGGAAGCGAAGAATGTTTGCATTATTGATAAAAATCTGTAAAAAACATAATTTATTTAAATGCCTGAAATAGTGAATTACGCAAAAGTAGAAAGTACAAAAGCCGACGGCCGACCGTATGTCTTTGGGAATACTAAACAATCAATCAATGCATCGTCTTGTCATTCAATTGGCTTCAATATGGCAATCTTTAGGAACCTTTATAGCATGATTAAGATGCATTAAATGTGTATCCGAGTTCCCTTTGATAATGTATGTGTATATATAAATTAATAATTAATATAAATTAGAAACGAATTTAGTGTTGAAATATAATCAACACCGACTGACATACTCGAACTGTGCCAGATCTAGATCGAGGAAAAAAGACCTCAAATCGATCTGACTAATATTTTGACAATATATTACGTGTTTAAATTGATTAAATTTATTAATTGCGAGTACTTACCTGTATTAACTCCGTTATTTTTGACAAAGACTAAAAATGTCCGACAAATTAAAAAAAACTTACGAACCTTCAATTTATGAGCACAAATGGATTTGTCGTAATTTGTATAATGGCGTCTTTTGAGTTTTTACAGGTGACGCAATATATTTAATTGCCAATTTAGTAGCTCACAATAAAAAATAAACATACATTTTTAAAAACAAAACATCTCGCGGGTCGCATGTTTGACGTTTGCCAGATTTACAAGGTTAGTTTATTTGAATGCTGTGCGCATGTGTGGTTTTAACGATACCTATTACGAGATTCGTTCAGGATACCAAAATGATTTTAACGTGGTAGAGAGGCCCACGAGAGTGGTTCAGAATACCACCCCAGAGTTGAGAGATAAAAGAATGCACCGGACTCTGATCTCCAGTCAATTGACATGAATTATTTGACATCACATTATTTGACATCACATCATCTGACTTTCTTGGCAAAAATAGCCCGTAATTTTTATTATTTATGAAAAATAAATTTACTGAGTAATAGTAACAAGATAATTTGTTTAATATTAATATTTTTAAGAAGCTTCATGTTTTTGGTTTGTGTTTTTATTTTGTTTTTTTGTTTTTTGTGTTTTTTTTCTCTGTTTTTTGTATTTGTTGTTTTTGTTTTTTGTATTTTTTGTTTTTGTTTTTTGTTTTTGCTAAATAAATTCAAAATTGCATGAATGTTGGTGTGACAACCTTGTAGGATGTTTGTAAAACAAACATCATGCAAGTTTGTTGGATGGTAACTAGGAAGTTTGCTTTAAACTTGCCTCAAGTTTACAAACTTGCAATTTCAAACTTGGGTCAAGCTTAAACTCTTGATACTTCAAACTTGATACAAGCTTGAGGCAAGTTTAAATTGCTATCTGGGAACGGATCTCCAAAATCAAATCTCTTAGTAATGTTTGACGTTAATGCAATATAAATTTCTTTGCATGTTTTATAGAAATCTGTAATAGCTGAACGGGGGGTACATTTTCATAATTTAAAAAAATTTATAAACTTTCTGTAGCCTTTTTTCACTTCTCGATTTCATTCATCATAATTGATGTTATCAATTACCATCAAACTGTTGATGTGTTAGCGAAAAATAAATTAATAAATGATAAAATATTAAAATCCCCTCAAAATCCCCAATCAAGTTGAGATTCCCCGCAGTCTTGGGAATTCCCCACAAATTGGCAACCCTGCCAGTTCGTTCCTGTGTCTCCCCGCGCAGACCTATACTCTTCCCCTTTCCCGGGGGTAGAGTGGGTCTGACGCAATCTCTTTGTTCTCTGCTTGGGACAACTGATAAACGGGGGTTACCCGGCATATTGAGCCATGATATGGTCAGTCATGACAATTTAGGTTTATAAATATTATTAGTCCTTTTTATGTTGTTGGAAACGGGGTACGAAGTATATATTATAAAAGGCCTATTTGTTCAGGATTACCTCCTGACAATTGTTATGTTATACCTGGTATTTTTTGTTAAAGACTATCATTTCTACTATAAATATATTATTCAAATGAAAATCAATTCATTGCTAAAAATACTCGTGCAACAAAATGCCAAAAAACAGTAAAGGTATTCAATATATTTATTAGCTCGGCATCCTTAAGGTCAAACAGCACTAGAACATCACTGAGCAGGACGCCGCGTGTCGCGGCAACAGAAAATATTATTTTCACTGTTTTGGATGAAATAAACCACACTACAGTTCCGCTCCAGTGTGCGGCACATTTTACTGATTGTTCTCGCGCAGCTCCGCTAAAATGCAGCGATGCCTTAGTGCTGTTTGAGTCATAATAATTATTAAAATATATGTTTTACTATCTTAATTTGCATACACAAACTACTTGTATAGTTCAGTAAATATGAAAAAATTTGCCCTTACCCTGAGATTATTGTGAGTTTGTGAACATACCAAAAAAAGGCGCAATTTTCAAAAGTTATTGTGTTTTAACTTTTAAAACACCATACCGTACCTACCACAATAATAAATGTAAAATCTATTATTTGTAATTATTTAGCAAGAGAATATTCTGATAATTGAATTTGGTACTAATTTAATTTATAAATTATTTACAAATGAATTTACATGTGGATATAATTTTGAATAACACATTTAATATTATGGTCAATTTTAAATTATTACTTTTATTATTTTAAACTTAATTAAAGTGTGCATGAGTGGATGTTACTGAGAATTATAATAAAGTTAAATGTTTCCAACGCATCACTCAAATTTGGGTGCTTTGCCAAAAAAAAAATTTTTTAAAAAAACTCTAAGCAATTACTGTGTGCGTTATGTGTGTATATTGTGAACATTCGTTTTATTTCTATGTAATTGCATAGTGAATACCTATTTAATTATAAAACTCTTTCATTGTGTACGTAAAATACACGGGTATCAATATTTAATTTACTACAGATTATTATTTTTTTAATCTTCCTCAATCATAAGCAACAGGTCATCGTGAATCGATTGAGACTCGTAATCACTGTCGTCTTTTGTAACTAATGTAATATTTCGATCGATACAACATGATTTACCTGGTTCAGATTGAACATAGCATACACTATCCACTGTTGATTTTTCTTTTTTATCAGCTACAGATTGGTTTAGTGGTTTATCAACTGAAATTAATTTATAGTTAAATTTTATTTTCTTGTTTTCGTTTATGTTTGTCGATAAATTTTGTACAAAAGAGAGCTCCGAAATATCACTATCGGACATATCTTCGATTGATGCTACATCATTTGATTGTATTTTTTTGACATCGCAGGAAACATCGTGAGCATAAAAGTTCTCGCCGAGATTTTGCAGATATTTCGAAGATTCGTTTGTCAAGATTGTGAAAGAACCGTCGTGTCTTTGCAGACCTAATTTTAATAAAATGGAAACTTTGGTTCGAAAATCATTTAACCAGAACACAATAGCGTTTTTGGTAAATGCTAGTTCCTGATCAGTAATACTTTGGAATATTTCTTCGAATCTTCTAAGTGCCCTCTCCACTTTGAAAATAGCGCGTTCTTGTTGAAGAGGTAAGTTTTGTATTCCCCGTAGATGGCGCTTTGTAAGGATTCCCAGTTCTTGAGGGAGAATTTGAGACATTTGCCATTTGAACATCATAGTCATCAATTCCCAAAGTTTGTCCATTGAAAACTGGTCCAATCGCATAATGGACACAGCGGCGATATCTTCGAGGAGTGTCCTAATATTGGCGTGAGTTTCTAACTTCTGCACCGCAGTCAATTCATCCAATAGTTGTTGGTTGAAGAGTACTTCTGTTATGTCCGTAAGTACTGAATAAATGAAATAAAACAGGTTTAATTATCTCGTGAAAGCTATAATCTTATTTGATACATCGCTGTATTATGCGAAATTTGCGAAACAATCCAACATAGTTTAGTTCAGAATGGTTCAGGCACTTACCTTGCATTCCTCTGTGAACCGGTATCTTTTGCGCTTGAAGTCTTTGATCTATCACATACAACATTTCACACCCTAGATTGATAGCTAGGAGAATATTTGCGTGCTTTGACATTTCAATACGACTGTTTGTTTTAGGTCGATGTGGTGTTGATGTAATTTTCAGAAATAATCAATAAGGGTAACATAACCTAAAATGGGGCAAATGAACATTGAGCAATTATATCAGCATATCATCAGCCTTATAACTAAGAATGGAAATGTCAAAGATTTTTCATTTAGACTTGCAATTTCGCAATCCAATTCTGAGCGAGTCGAAATAGTTTACAATTTATTAAGTGAATTAGAAGTATTCCCGACTTTAATAGTCACAAAAAAAGAAAACGGCATTTCTGATAAATTTAGAAATTTGGGAAATGAATTTTTTAAAAGAAAGGTTGACGAAAGAGCTCTTTATAATTATAATAAAGCTATAATGTACGCCCCAAACGATTCAAAACAATTGTCATTGGCGTTTGCTAATAGATCAGCTGTTCTTTTTTCTCACAAGCTATACAATGAATGTATAAATGATATTGACAGAGCTTTAAAGACAGGTTATGATGAAAATTTAAAACCCAAAATATTGAAACGTAGATCCATGTGTGAGGAAGCGCTATTAGAACTGTCCGACGTAGATGAAGTGGCAGCTCAATGCCGCAGGCAGTTTAAGCTGTCCAAAGAGCATCATCCGCTTATTCCATGTGCAAGTAGTAGTCTGGAAATATCGTACTCTGAAGAAATGGGACGCAGTGTGGTAGCTACAAAAAATATTGTTCCTGGAGAAGTTCTGGTTATCGAGCAACCATACTGCTGCATTGTTCTAGAGAAATATTATTTGCTGTATTGTTACAGTTGCTTAAAGCAGTGTGACTCTATGCTGCCATGTGAAAACTGTTGCTTTGTTATGTTTTGCAGTGAAGAATGCCGAGAAACGGCTTGGAAGTCTTATCATAGTATTGAATGTTCACTAATGCCACTGCTGTCGGTAATAGAGTTTACAAAACTAGAATTGCTCGCTTTCCGCACAGTCATTCAGACCAAAATTACTTTATCTGACTGGAAATGTTTACACAATACAATAACAGAGGCTGAAGCCGTTAATAATCCTGAAAAGAAAGGTTTTACTAAAGTAAATACCGATTCTGATGTGGAAAGTTGGATTTTCGATTCCAAAAGTTATATTCCTATTCATACTCTTGTAACAAATGCAGACAAAAGATCAGTTTCAGATATTTTTCAAAAGTCTGTCACAGCAGCTGTGTGCTTACATTTCCTTATAGAATATAGCAACTTTTTTTCCGATTGCACAGAAGAATCCACCAGCGATAAAGGAAATATTTTGAGTAAAGAGAACTGTATTTCTCTCACAGGCGGGCTTCTTTTGCATCACAATATGACCTCTCCGTCCAATATGCACACAATAAGCAGTCTGACTAGAACTAATGATGGTGGTTTTGTGAATGATGTGAGTTTTGGTGGCGGTGCTTATGCCTTTCTAAGTTTGCTTAATCACTCTTGCGCCCAAAACGTAGTCAGACATTCTATTGGTTCTGATATGGCTCTTGTTGCATTGAGACCAATCAGTAAAGGTCAGCAACTATTTGACAATTACGGGTGAGTTACAATGTAAACTTTCTATATTTTCTTCTTTCCACTTTCCACTTTACAAAACCTTGCATGAATAGGGGGGTAGATCCCGTTTGCAAAAAGTTTGTGAAATTAAAAAAAATAATGGCCATATCTGGAATTATTAATGATACAAAAAATTTAAATACAGTCCAACTCGGTTATAACGATCACGGAAATAGCAAGATCTCGGACGTAACGAGGAAACATTAGTTGACATTTTAATTCATGGTTTTCTCCATACAATTATTCACTGTTATAACGAGCTACTTCTCGGACATACCGAACAAAAAATATTGCCAAAAATTATACTAAAAATCTTCAATTGTTAAAAAAATCATTCTCGAAATAAGAATCTAAGTAGTAAAATCTAAACGGTCGGCTAACATAACGGATAAATACCGCCGGGCATTGGAATCAGATTATGTTTATGATAGCTATGTAAGTGTCTAAGTACCTTATTGGATTTTTCGGCTACAATATTGAAAAATGAACACACATGGTTTTTAAAAAATCCAAGCTTTTTGAACTTAGTAAGTGCCAGTTAGGCACATTGTTACAATTTACAGCTGCTTTTGCTTTTGTAGTTTATGGCTTATTTCAATACACAATAAACATTACAAGTGGGTGATATCAAATGAGTTCTAGACCAGATCGGTTAAAACCTAACCCCTGTAAAAAAAATCTGCATGAATTATTTGTACACATATGTATTTACTTGTTTACTTAGTGACAATGTGCAATAGCAATTGTATAAAAAAACCTTTCTCTGGTATAACAAGCAAATTAAAGTGGTCCCATCTTCCTCGTAATAACCAAGTTCAACTGTATACCTATTTTCACAAATTATAGTGTAGTTTTAAGAGTTATTATAGTTTATTTAAAACTTTGGGATAGGTTAAATTTTAGATTCTCCCCCCCCTTTTGCATCGCAATGTAAAAATATGGCTACTGTTTGAAGGATTATGGCGAATAAAACACAGAAATAGAAATATATACTTTTTAAAATCATAATGTTCACTCTACATTATGCAGTAATTATTGATAATTTGTTGCAAAGTGGCAGATCTGGTTCTGTATTGCACCATAGATGGTGCCAGATCCAAATTTCGCAATAGCTTGCTTGGTTTCTGGCGGAGTTGTCTCACTTGTGTTTTAGCGTGTCTTGTATATTTTTTACAAGTTGTAGATAGTAGAATGTAAAGTGTAATGGCAAAAAATTGAATCTGCCCCCCTCTTCATGCAAGGTCCTCGATTGAGATGTGCGGGAACAAGCTTGTCTAATCAATACAAAAAACAGTTTTAAAGAACTGCAAAGAACTGTTTTTTAAAAAGAAATTACTTGCAAGGCTAAAAACACAATTAATTTATAACAGTGCAAAAATACTTTTTACATGTAATTATTTTATGTGGACCTTGCCTTGTGAGTCGAACCTAAAACCTTATGCATGGTAACCTAATACCCTAACTATCGTACTACAAGGTGGACATTAAAAAATGTAGCTCAATTCCAACCATTTATAGTACCGTTGGATCAACATTTCTGTTTCTAAATACTTAAATTATTTTTAATTCTGTTTTGTAGTCTATTTCTTAATCTGTCTGCGTAAAATAATACTAAAATTAATAATTGTTTCTGCATTTTCAATTACGATAAAAATAACAACTTTATGGTTGCAACGTGGGTTTATGCTGTGTTAAATGCTCAAGAAACAAGGTATTGAAAGCATTGTGATGAGGTATGATATTAAAAAAATGTTATATTTCCACCCACATTACTCACTTTACCAAATAGTATACCATTGCACAATAATACGGTTGTAACATAGAATTAAGAATAGTCCAGAAGGAGCATAGAATCATATTTGAATACATCGGACTGTGTCCTAAAAATCCCCCACTATGCCCCACTTTCGTCGCGCGCATTCGTGATGTCGCCGCGTAATGTTGCACGATGGGAAAAAATATAATCACAACACAAGTGTAAGGTAAAAAAAAAAAAGCAATCTGTCAATTTCTCTGAAATTTGATTGTGCACGCGGAAATATTGATGGACACAGCAGAGTGATAAGTAAAGGATCATTTAATAAGAGTTATTGAATTAATGAACTTTGAACTTAAAATATAAAACAAATTTTAGTTTACATAAAACGGATATTTTTATATCATGTTAAATAATATTTGATATTTTAAAGATAATGTCGGTCAAATGTCCACCACTGAGTTGTTAAATCCGAGGTCCAATTTTCATTAGTTTTCTCATTAGATGAGCAAAGTAGGGTAAAAAAATTTACTACCCTGGCAACACTAACGAAATGTCCTTTTTGATTTCTTCGACAATCCGGCAGATGGAAAAATAATTCAATTTTTAAGTAATGTATTTGCTACTTACACATTCATTTGCTAATTACACATGAAATGTGATCCCATCCTGTTTCCTTAAGATCCTAGCAGGAATTCAAATCAGGAGTTGCGTACTGAGCGACGTCTACAAAGAAACTAATGGGTCAAAACGTAAAACTACTCATTTATGAGTAGTTTAGCCGCCTTCTGTTTGATGGTCGTATGCGGTTTCTAGACTATTCTTAATTCTATGGGTTGTAAATTAATGTAATTTTGTAACTTATTTTGTAACACATTAATATTTGTATGTAACGAAAACTTATTTCCATGTACACTATTGTTATATGTCACCCTCGCCCTCGGAGTAATAATACACCACCCGCTTGTAGAGTCGCCCATATGAACAAAAACCATTACAGTCGAACTTTCTTATAACTATCACAAATATAATGAGGAAACATTAGTTGAAATTTTAGTTTGTGGTTTTCTCCATACATTTATTCACTTTTATAACGAACTTCTTCTCAGACATAGCGAACAAAAATATTGTTAGCTGTTTAGTGAAAACTCTTCAATTGCTTTAATACATCGTTTTCAAAATGAGAACCTAAGTAATAAAATCCAAATGGGGGACTAACTTATTACCAATGCCACTGGGCGTTAGGATCGGTTGATGTTTATGACACTATTGAAGTGTCTAAGTACCTAATTGGTGTTTTTGCTGACAACATTTACAAAGTATCACACACATGGTTAAAATTGTGTGTAAAAAATCCAAGTTTTGTGAACTTAGTAAGCACAGGCTCGGCACCTCATTACAATTTACAACTTCTTTTGTAGTTTATGAATAATAATAATCATAATCATGGTTTATTAACAAAAATAACAATTACTTTATCTACTACATACACACTTAGGTAATAGATTTCTCTGGATCATGTCTAGTCTGCCCAACTAGGTAGAACCTGTTTTAAGGGAGACATTTTTATGCAAAATAAACAATAACATTACTACCTACTAGTTAATTTATTATACAGTTATACAATATTGATTTATACCACCTATTATTAAAGAATGTTTTTGAGTAAATTTTCCGATTTTTCTCGACCTAAACCCAGTAACCAATTTTTCACAAATTTATTTTATTGAATCCGTGTCATGGTTTTGCAATGTTTGGGTAACATATTGAATATTTTGGGGCCCAGAAACCTGAAATTTCTTTACCCGAATTGATCCTTGTTTCGGGGGTTTTTACAATGTTTTTTTTATTTATTATGTTCTATGGTCAATGCATAATAAACATAACTAGTGGGTGATGTCAGATAAGTTAAAACCTAACCCTCTAATCTTAAACATGACTTCTAACCAGCAGAAGTGTTTCAATTTGCGAAAAAGTGGCATTTTTTTTGTAAAATAGAACGTAGCGTGAAATATGTTGAAGTGTCTAAAAAGTTCTCTTTATCCTTATCACATTGTGAAAAAATACAAATGTTTATTTATCTGAATTTGAAATTTAGAAAGTGGTGTGTTTGTAAGCATTCATTATAATTTTCAATCGTGGCAATATGCAATGGCGAATTGATCTAAAAAACCTTTCTGTGGTATAACGAGTAATGCTTATGACTGGCAAATTTAGTCAGTCCCGTTTTCCTCGTAAAAACAAAGTTATTGTTAGCAATCACAAAGTTAGCTACAGTTAACAGCAATACAACGGGTTGTAGGTACTCTGGTCGAGAATTACAAGCGCAAACCGAAACCGTCCATTGCACGTTTGTTGTTTAACCAAAAATTTGGAAAATTGTTCTTTGCAATAGAGCGAAAGGGCATCTCTATAAGCGGGAGAGCCCTCACCTTTCTCATAAAACTATGTAGGTATGTTAAAATATTGTGTAAGAAAGTGCAATTTAGCTGTGTAGTGTTTTTGTTATTTGTATAATTTCAAAAATAAAGGTAAGTTTAAGTAATAGTTTGTGTAAAATGTATACACATTTATGTATGTAGGTAGTATTGAAAAAATCAATGGATTAAGGAATCTTTTTTTGATTTTAAAAATACTTATTGCTCAAAAAATAAGTCTACTAGAAAGTGGTAATAAAAAAAGATAAAATCATGCAGGTATTAAAATATTAAAAAATAAAAGCATAAATTTGATTTGAACATAAATACGATCAAACATAATGTTATGTGCACAATAAGTTTTTCTGGGTTATGCTGTGTGTCGTTCGTACTTTTTACCGACGTTTCGGATCGCGTTACAGCGTCTATCATCAGGGTTGATGTTATTTACAAACGGATACAAAAAGTAAGAGATTTTGGCTAGAATAGCTTCTATATCAAACACAAACAAGACGTATGACAGCAATAACGATAACTATAAAGGGATAGTTTGTTTGCCATATGTAAAGAATATTACGGATAGAATTTCCAAAATCCTTAAAAAACACCAGATCAAAACTGTTTTCGGCACGTCGACAAAAATAAGAGATTTTCTTAAATCAGCAAAGGACCGGGATCCTCTCGAAACCGACTGCATTTACAAACTGGATTGTAAAAACTGTCCTAAGGTATACATCGGGCAGACTGCCAGAAAGATTACAACGAGAGTAAAGGAGCACATGAGTGCATGCAGGCTCGGCTACCCCGAAAAATCGGCCTTGGCCGAGCACCACATAGAAACGGGGCATAAGTTTTCCTTTGAGCCTGATTGATCCTTTGATTGATAATCTTAGGGAGGCCAAAGAACCACCAAACTCGACTAGTAAAAGAAGCAATTGAGATTTACAAACATCCCGACAACATTAACAGAGGTGATGGGATGCGATTAAAAATATCCTGGTACCCAGTCATAAAAAAATCGCATAAAGACTGCGATGTAACACAGATTTGTGATACGGTATAGATCCTAAGTACATAATGGTACACATTAATCTAAACGACTACGACATGGTACAAATCCCAAATACATAACGTCACACATAAACGACTACGACACGGTACAAATTCTAAGTAGCTAACGTAACACATATTCATACACAAATAACATCAACCCTGATGATGGACGCTGTAACGCGATCCGAAACGTCGGTAAAAAGTACGAACGACACACGGCATAATAACCCAGAAAAACTTATTGTGCATCTTAACGGCCGTGAAAATCTAAGAAGTTTAATAGTATTATGTATTTCTTTTAGCAATGTATTATAATTTTATAATGCTTACATTGTAATAATGTAAAAATAAATGCTTTTTAATTTTTTTCAAATTGATCTCTGCTAAATTATTTTTATAATATAAAGACGGTGATAATTTTTCAGATTCCATCATGCAACAAGTAATATTGTTGACCGCCAAAAGTCTCTATACTCCCAATACAAATTCAAATGTGAATGTGAAGCGTGTGTTCAGAACTGGCCACTTTATATCAACTTGCGTCCAGCGCATATTACTGATAAAAATAAGAAAAAAGTCATAAATCACAAAATACTAACAACAGAATTGATTGAGAGTCTCCAGAATGGAGATAGAACAATGGCCTTAAATATTGTGAATCAACTATATCCGTATGTGAGCATCTTAGAGGAAAGTGCTCCCAGTTTGGATTTGGCACAATATCAAGAAACCATCAAGCAGTGTTGGTCCCTATTTGGAAATGTTTATAAACCAAAATAGTGCAGTAAGTTATTTTATTACGGTATGATGTTTTATTGAAAATACATTATGTTTGTGTCAGTAGTCTTTATTTATACTATTTATAAATTCTCAAATAAAAACATATAACCATGGTTTATTATTAAAAAACCTCACAATTTTAATTAGGTTATTTATTTGTACCTATTATTTTGATTATATACAGCTTAGTGTTATTTTTTGCAGATTTAATTGGAATTACACAATTACAGTGTCCAAAAACACATATTGTGACCATGTTGAAAAATCGATGATATGACAATAATTTGTTATGTCTTCTTGTCTATTTTCCTACTCTTCTTCTGACTTTCCACCTTCCAAGCCTTAATTACTTTAAATAATACATTGAAGTTAAAGCTGTTGTTAAATCAAGAATACTTTAGTCAGTTCTTTAAAATTATCTAGTTCAAACCTAATCTAAAACATTCGTATATATAATAATGCTGATATTAATAATACTATTATGGATGACAGTTTCTCTGCTCCACTTTTAACATGTATAGTTATTCTGCCTTGAATTTCTGGATGTACCGGACTTTTTCTAGTAATATATTCACTCAAAATATCTACATCATTTAGAGCGAGAACATTGCTAGATTCTATTTCATCAGCTAACATTGTATAGTTGTCTCCTCCGAGGTATAAAAACTGGGTGATCAAAACCTTATAGTATTCATCATCTTTTAGAGTTGAATACGCTGGCACGACGCACTCCCCACACAATACATGCGCAGACATAACTCTGTTACCCGCTTCACGTGTCAAGTTGTATTCCACTCGTAGTCCCGAATACTGTAGAAAAGCTCCCGGTTTCTCTATTGGATTGTAATTATGAACAGACCATTCCAGCGCTTTCTTCAGCACTGAACCAGTCAAATTAACAGCAACTATTACATTGTCGAAAGGCAAGACATTTAAGATATCTGCTCGAGTAATATTTCCACCACTGCTCTCAGCATTAATCGAAGATCTTATGCCTCCTCCTTGGATAAGAGCCATGGGGGCGTCCGACCAGCCAAAGTTTGTTGGTTTAAAATCTAAGGCATAAGCATACACCATTGAATCGGCGATAAGATTTCCTAAATTGCACTCTTTTGTTCTGCAAATATCTGCATCCAAAAGGACACTTGTTCGTCCCACAACATTGGTGCTGTAATTTTTTATTCCCGGACGGTAAGTCTCTAGTAAATCCAATACATCTTGCTCTCTCGGTATAGAGTTGTCCAGCAAAATCGGTTGACCGTCAAAGCTAGTGACATCCCCTTTAGAATTAAACTTAATGTGAAGTCTTCCTAAATATTTGGTGTAGGCATACGCTTGTACGACTGGAACTTTCTTGCCAGATGTCTGCTGAACTACAGTTGGGTACGGTCCAACAGGAGATTCAATGTCAATTGTCTTTCCATTCCACAAAAATGTATTAGTATGTCCTCCAATAACTAAATCAACGTCTTGAACTTCCTTAGCAATTTTCTTATCAGTTTCATATCCCGAGTGTCCTAAGGCAATGATTATATTAACACCACCTTCTTTCAATTTTTTTGCTTCTTCTTTAATAGCGATAACTTCATCAATATAACTTATATGATTTGGTGCAACTAGGAATTTTGTGTCGGGAGTAAGATATCCTATTATACCTATTTTTGTATTTTTTATTTCCAGAACAATGGATTTCTTCATATTGGTGACATCTTGGAAATCTGCCTCATCTTTAGTATCTATGTTCGCACTTAGTACGGGACAAGTCAAATTCTTTATAAAAGGCGTCAAACCGCTTACTCCGTTATCTAGTTCATGGTTGCCCAGTGACTGAAATAAAAAAAAAGTTTATACTCTTTACACTAATACTCTTTCAATAACTTTATTAGTTAGCGTTTTTTTTTTTTACGTTCATAATTAAGTATTATGTATCTTTTTCAAAGTATAGCATACATTTTCGGTTTTAATTTTTTAATATTTTTTCAGAAAGGATTACTTTTGAAATAGGTTAACATAATACTTTTGCTATCCTTAAATTATATTATTTTGTTAACAATAGATTTATATTACTTTAAGTGTTAGTAGAGGTTGGTGGAAAATACAAGGGGGTTCCCAAAAGAAACTGGACAAATATTGTGGTGAGCTGAGTTTTTATAGTTATGGGTTCTGCTGATGTAGAGCTACCTTCCCGGGTGTCGTTACTGAAGGTTCTGTTTAGTTGGTGTGAAAACTGGCTCAAATCTCTTGGAATGTTAACAACGGCCTACAAAAATGATGCTAGGAGGGAAACAAAAAAAGTGTTATTTTAAAAGAGTTGAAATATCAATTGATTACCAACCCCGCTCTGTACGTCCTTTGGCAGCCCGAACTGAAAATGTGGTTAAAATTTGTCAAATCATATAGATGACACACCACCAAAGAAGTTGTGGAGCTATCTTGAGTGACTTGGAGTTCAGTGAAGTGAATTGTAAGTGAAGATTTGGGGATGACAAGGATGACTACCAAATTTGTTCTCACACAACCCTCTTTGTGTGCCAATTTTTTTTCCCCAAATAAGTATAATCGCTGTGCCAAACCCTCTATTCATCCAATATAGGCCTCGGCGACTTCTTTCTATTCCTTTGAATGAAAAAATACACAAAAGGATAGCGTTTTACCAACTTGCCGAGGTAAAGAAAAAAAAATCAACAGGTGGTATCAAGCATCACGAATAACGAATTTTAAAAATATTTCCAGCAATGAAATAATATTCTACAAGAACCTTAACTCCAATAGAGAGTACTTTAAAACCTTTTAATAGTTTGTTGAAAATTATTCATTATTTTTTTTTTTTTTTAAATATTCATCCGGTTTCTTTTGGATGCCCTCTCGTGTTTATCCAATGGATATTTTTGTTTCAATAAAGTTTATATGCGAATTATTGGGATATTCTTATTCTCAGATTAAAAGAAAATGTATATTTTAAAATAATTACCACTGCGTCAGGTTTGAGTATATTGATAAAGCTCGCAGCAATCTTCCACTTGTAAACAGCAAACCATATTGTACCAGTGTATGTATCTCCAGCATTCAAATATAGAACTGGTGGTCCCTCACCAGTTGCTGCTTGTTTACGTGCCTCTCGAACTCTAGCATAAAAAAAAATTAAGGTGATTTTATGAATTTCAAAGGTGGAGGGTAAATAAAAAAATCTGAAAAATAAACCTACAGTATATATTTATATATATGTATGTTGAGTACCAGCAGTGAAGAGTTTAATTTCTATCATACTTTTTTGGTGTTTTTTTTATTTTTATTTCCTTTGCAGCTTGACTATGTAATTGTTAACTTACATTTATTTTAATAAATGACAGATTAAACAGTTTTGCAGTTTTTTTGCAAAATTTAATTTACGAGAATTGGTAAAAATACCAAAAACCTTCGGTGCTATCTGCTAGTAGCTAGTAATGTGAATAACTAATATATGAGAGAATGTATAAAAAAAACAAAATAGTCATTTTAAAAGTAAATTCTTTCCAATAGTAAGTTTTTAGAGCAACATTAAAAAAAAATGTTTTATGATTTTCCCAGATAGTTAAATTTTTGAGGCCATTTTCAACAGGTTGTAAATAACTATTAGAAAATGGGAGTCAAGTTGTGGTAGAGCAGAGTTCAAACCTTGGACCTCTAATCAGTGAGTCTGAGACGCCTACCACAACCCTGTTATTTGACTAACATTATTAGAATGTCTCCAGTCTTATTAAATATATATGATGAATATATCATTCGAAAGGCACTTAACGGCTGGACAAGTAAGTTCACAATTGGAGGAAGGAAGTTATCCAACCTGAGATATGCTGATGACACCACACTTATTGCATCGTCAGACATTGAAATGAAAGAATTAATTGACCGAATAGATGCTGCTAGTTCATACCTGGGGCTCTCAATGAATATGAGCAAACCTAAGCTTATGATCAATGACCGAGCTAATAAAGTAGCACCATTATCCTTATTGCGCAACTTAGAAAGAGTCAACAATTTCATCTATCTAGGTTGTCTCATTAGCGATGGTGGTGGGTGTGAAAGTTAAATACGGCGATGTATAGGTATTTCCAAAAGTGCTATGCGTCAGCTGGTGAAGATTTGGAAGAATCGCAGTATAACCATTAACATCAGAAGGAGACTGGTAAAGACCTTGGTTTGCTCAGTGTTCATGTACTATGTGGAGTGTTGGACACTGAGAGAATCTGAAAAGAAAAAATCTAAGCTTTCGAAATGTGGTGTTGGCGGCGAATGCTGCGGATTCTGTGGACAGCCAGACGTATAAATGCATCTATACTCCAGTAACTGGACATAGGAGAAAGACTAACATTCATGTGCGAGAAAAGAATCCTGCAGTTCTTTGGGCATATTTCCATGGGAAACTTTGATAGTTTGAATAAAACTATTCTCCTGGGAAGTGTCGAAGGGACAAGGTCGCGTGGACGTCAACCGACAAGATGGAGCGGCACAGTCACTGAATTATCAGAATCATCACTTACGAATGCGTATAGAAGAGCACAAGACCGTTCCAGATGGAGGGAGACTGTCCACAGACTAGCCATGCCTGGAGTCGGGCGTAATCACCATCCTCAGATATGAGGCACGGATTGAAGAGATTAGAATTGTAAATGACGTCACCTTTCCTCTTTTTACTAACCTAACTAAGTATAAATTGGATCTGAATATTGATTTGAATTGTCATTGTGCTCTAAGCATTTTTTTCATGAAAACAGTAATAATAACAATTTGACAAAAAAGAGAAATCCTAGACCTCTACAAACTGCTTTTTTTTAAATGAACATGTATTAAAAACAATCTCTAGTTAATAAATTATTAAGGCTGTATTCTGATAAAACGCATGGAAATTATAAGAAAAATTGTTGATCGCCATCAAATGTTCGATATTAATATTCAAATTTAGCTAAAAATATACAATAGAAATGAAATATTAACAACCCAAATATTATTCTTAAAAAAAGAAGAAACACATGATTCCAAAAAAATGGTTTGAGTATAGAATTATTTGAACTAAAATATTTTTACTGTTAATTGTTTAAATGATTATCTAAGGTACAATTATTTAACCACGAATTTAAGAAAAATACCATAAATTTTTTGTGCTTTAAAATGTTTTTTTTTTCTTTTTTGAAGCCAAATTTTCATTTTTTTCTTTTAAAATTTGTTCAATTGATTGTTTTTATAATTAAATATATTTTTTTAACTTAAATTCTTTGTCTTTATATGAGTAACAGTGTACCCAAGGTTAGTCCTGATTTTAAGAGGTAGGTAATCTCTCTTCGAAAAGTAATAATATTTTAAAACTTATCATGTATATTTTTTATCAGAAATACCTTAAAAAAAAATTATGGTGCGATTTTGAAAGAACGTTGTAAAATGGCAAAAGCTTATGATTTCTTTACTTTTTTTTTATCAGACTACAGCCCTAAATATGTGTTTTGTCTAGGATAAAGGGTAAAACAAATGATCGGGGTTTTTTCTGGGTTTTAAATAATGTCTTTCAAAGGAGAGCAGAAATAAATTATTGGTGTTTTTATGGCTTTTCTCTTCTGTTACATTGAAAACAACAGTAGGCATTGAAATAGAATGCAGTGACCTTGTCATAAACAATCACAAAACAAGACACTTTTTATTTTTGTGAAAAAATCAGTTGAATTCGCTATTATTGTTTTATACTCTCTTGCAAGGTTACATTTTAATCATTGTATACATATTTTTACTGTACATACACATGGGCAACTCGTGCGAATCCTCCGTAACATTTATTAGCTAACTTGTCTGCTTCGCTGCATATTGAAGACATCTGAGATGTTTGTTCGAAGCGAGCATGCATGTCATTGTTATGTAAAATAAGTATTTCCAAATCGGAATCTCCATCTCTTGCTGGTGTTACAATTGCCCCCATTGTGCTCCTCGGCATCATGCTCAGAGATAGACACACCAAGAAAAGTGTCATCAAACTTCTCTTATTGCACTCCATCTTCAATCTTGAATTACCTATAACAAAGTTAATTAAAAAAATTAATGTGATATTTTATTTTAATCTAAAACAAAAAACACACATAAGGTTTTTTAAAAATAAAAAAAATACAATGGGGCTGTGATCTAACGAGGAAGGGTGATTGGTGAATTGGCTTCCCGGAAATCAAAAATCTATCACAGCATTATCATCGGTTGATTCGGAAGAACTTGTGACGTAATTGTGTAGTTTTGCCGATTTCACGTTTAGGCAAGGAACTTAAATATAAAGTTGAAAATTATTTTTTAGTTAATTTTTATAATACACAATTTTTAATTCACCATCATCATTTCCCTATCTGCACCCAATAGTGTATAGGGTACTGTGTTAGTACCTAGTCTAATTGCAACATTAATATGATAAGGTTATACAGGAACAATTAAATTCTGCAGTATAGAATGGCCTTTAAAACCAATATTCCATGTCTTCCCTTCCAGCAATAGAACCTACAACCTCAAACATGGTAGGGGAAATACCCAACCACTACACTGTGAGGCAGACTTATCTCCACTTGATATCCCATTTCAGGGTGTTTACTTGAGACCTGAGAGTAGCCATAGAGTCTAAAATCACATCGAGACCTGTCTTCATGAACACGGAATAACTTTAGTCTAAACTGTGCTGTGGTCCCATGGTAGCATTGTGGACTCACAGGCCAAAGGTACAAGGTTCAAATCCCACTCTACTACCACTCGATTTCCATTTTTCCAGCACAGGTTATTTACGACTTTTAAGAAATGGTCTGAAAATTTAAATATTTGAGTAAATAATGAGAACTCTACAATCAAATAAAAACAACACCACTTTTTTTTTTACAACATACCATGCAGCATACTGATAACATAAAATAAAATAGGAAAGAATTCATTAGTTAAGTAAACCCTGAGAAAGAACCTTTTTTAGCTTCGAAACCGGTCGGTGGAAAAAGAAAATAGTGGTTAAAAACAAAGTTCTTTAATTTATTTTACTGTAATTATTAAGTTATTACACTAATATTAAGTTAGTGCTTCAAATATAAAATTTATAAATAAGAACTCTCTTTAAAAAAAAACAAAACAATGTTATCAATTAAAAATACTCTGTAAACTTCCACTGGCTTTTTCAGATTCAATTTATTTATTTACACATTACATAATTAAGATGTAATATTACATCTTAATTTATGCATACGTAAATTTTTAAAAATCAATAAAAATAATACACAGGTACATATAATATCTTAAGAATACGTCATGTCTTGAAAAAACGCCCCTTAATTGCTCTTTTGAATTTGAACTTTCATAAAAAGTTATTACTTAATTATTCATACAATGAGGAAGTTCAGTGGTTTTTTTAAATTTTGTATTTGTTAATAGACTGTTAAACTATGTCAATTTTTTTTTTTAAAATTTTTATATATCGTACTATCGGCGCTACGATTTTTCAAAGTTTTGTATTTCTGAAATAACTCCGCGTGTAACGTCAGAGGTTCGTTTCCGCTTATTCTCATTCAGTTCTTCCCATTGGTCCAGAAGCGACCAGCAGACCGGAAATCTTCCATAGCTCTCAGATCATAGGTTGATTCACATGAACCAGTGACGTCATTTAAAGTAGTGCGTTTTTATCAAAATAGTTTTTATTATTTTTTCTGTACATTTTCAAGAAACTTTGCCATAGAATTTAATGCTCTAATTTTTACCCCGCGTAAGAAAACATTTTTTGTATCCAATTTCCCGTAAGGCTGAAGTTCCTCATTAAAGTACATTAGTTTAATGAAATGATCATTTTAAAAAGTTAAATTAAAAATTATTTTGGACAAATAAAACATCGATTTTGAACCACTTGAATGTATTATTAGGGATATTATGTTAAATAAATATCATGCTTAAGTTGCTCCAAAAACTATCACGAAAACCAAAATAAATCATTGTACCGAATCAATAAAAAATATATCCCAAAGGGTTAACTAAATATTTCTCTCTGACTTCTGCTTTCTGCCATAAAGCTGGTTATTAGTTATGCGTTTATGCTCACTTAATTATACAGGGTGTTCACTAAACCCTGTCACATCCGAAACCACGATGATCAGTATGAACAAGAAGACATATTGGCACATTAAAATACATTTTTAGAACGACTAAAATCCTAAAAAATAAAATATAGAAAAAAAATCAAACAGTTGCTTTCTTCTGCAGGGGAGAAACGAGGATGGGGGAGTCTGATACACCGTCCACCGCACGTCCGTGCCCCCCTCGCTTCTCCGTTTTTTTAAATATTTTATTTTAAAAAATTTTCTTCATCTAAATTTTTTTAAATGTGCTAATATGTCTTCTTGCCTATACTAATCATGGTGAAATCGGATGTGACAGGGTTTAAAGAACACCTGTATGTTTGACATTTTACCTAAACTTGATGGGGTTTTAAAGTTTACGATTCCTACATTTTTAGCCATGTAACTCCTAAAATGATCACTAGATGGCATTAATGTCACATATATCCATATTATAATTTGATACGGAAAAAAATGACATAGCAACTTCATGACTAAAAAACTTACGAAGATTTTATAAGAACAACTTGAGCAAAATTGTTTGTAATCGTTGGCTATGTAATTTACCTACTAACTAGTTTTTTTCAGAATTTTTGTCGGACAAATTAACCTTGGTTCCATTGGTTTTAGTTGGAAACTCAGAAATAAATATCCGTACCTACGTAGGCATTTAAAACTAAAACATTTAAGTTTGTAAGTGAAAAATCTTAGTGGAAGTTCATTGTAATTTATTTCTATAATAAAAGACGAGTGATACTTTAATCCACAAATTTGGAATATCCAGTGACCGGTTTCATCGCTTTCGCGACATCTTCGAGACTGGTATCTTTGTTAAGGAGTTCAGTGTATTTATACAAGACAGACGTAATAGAAAATAAACATTCCTTTGATTGAAAAAATATCGTAAAACTAATTCATATTGCACCTAAAGGCCATAAACTTAACAAACTAGAAATTCTTGAAATAATTAGATTAAAAAATAAACCCGACGTAGAATTACTTAATGAACAGATAACACACGTGCATTCTCCATTACTATATACCCATTGAATATATTTTACTAATGACTTTTTACCCTTTGTTTTTCAAAAATCATAACTGACAAAAATCACACCCACGAAGGATGGGATACTAAAAAATATAAATACAATACTTAAACTCATTAAAATAGCATTATTTCAACTCATTAGTTAACCCGAAAAAAATATTGTTAGTGATCCTTAACCCTTACGCTGCTACGCAGTTTTTCAAGAATCTAATCAGAAATCTTATTATTAATACATTTTAAAAATATTTTATCGAATACGTTGTTTTCCAAACACACTACTGTTTTAAAAATTAATAGCAATTCCAAGAAAAATCTTTCATCTCATAAATATCTAATTCAAGCCCAGTGGAGTGAGCAAGATAGACAACTCGTGCCGCCCGCAACACATTCTCGTACAGCGGTTGTAAACCCTTTCTTAATCGAAAATAAAAACAAACAAAAATGATCTCGCACAGCAATCTCAAGGCGCATTGTTTTAATAGTTATTATTTAAACGACAGTATTATGATGGTTTTTTTGTTGATTGCGGGGCAAAGTGCCCTTATTATCAAACCTACCACTTCCATCAATGCATGCTAAACAAAATTTGAATAAAATATATCTTGGATGATTCATATGAACAAGTGACGTCGTTCAAAGTAGTTCGTTTTTATTAAAATATTTTATATTATTTTTTATTAATTTCCAAGAAACTTTGCTGTACAATTTAATGTTCTAATTTTTACCGCGCGTAAGAAAACATTTTTTGTATTAAATTTTCCGTAGGGCTGAAATAGGTACGAAACTGAATAATAGCCCGTCGAATAAGTAATTTTCATGTTTTGAAAATGTTTTATACCACTGACGATTAAGTGCAACATTTACCCTTTTGGGGATTATGACGTCAGCATCAGTCTAGTTAGAACTTTATGATAGGGATTAGCAACAACGATATATCGTTGTTTAGCAGTCTAAGGGTTAAGATAAAAATAATTTTATTTTACTTTCATACAATTTTAAATTTTCTATCCTTACCTCTGTCTCGTATAAATACACTGAACTCCTTAATTAACGATAACAGTCTCGAAGATGTCGCGAAAGCGATGAAACTGGTCACTGGATATTCAAAATTTGTGGGTTAAAGTATCACTCGTCTTTTATTTATATTAAATTTAAATGTTTACCTGACGATTGATTGATAAGTATCAAAGATTGCTAAACGAGTTTTCATGAGAGCGTTTGTTGTTGAATGTGAAGACTTTGAAACGCATTTCGCGGTATTTGTTAATTATTTGGTTCGTAAATTTTTGTGCCTTTATTTAAATTTTGAATAAAAATAAACAGAAACATTGGGGGGATCTAAAGGGCTGGGACAACGCGACGTGTTGGCCAGATATTATGTACGTACATGGTGTTTCCATGAAAATGCTACATTAATTTGAAAAAAAATGCGTCTTTTTCATTAAAACTTCTTGCACACCTAAATGTAACTAATATTTCTTACTAGTTAAACTAAAATCATAACACTTTCCCGCCGATCAAATACATTTATAAATGTAACGGTCAATGTATGTTCTCTGAGCGTGTAAGTATAAAATGTTGAATTTCGTCAAAACATATATTTATATGTAAGTGCAATTCCTTTTTGTTTATTAATCTGTTCTAATAAAGTATTTCCAGTGGCTTACATATTGCTAAAACGTATTCCCATAATATTAGGTTTTTATTAGAAAAATAACATAAAAAATAACCATAAAAACAATGTAACCTGAGTTACCAAAATGTAAAATATTTCATTTACTTATTTGATTAAATTCTATTAATCTGAACTTAATCAATCTTTATTTATTGCATTCGTATTTCTATGGTATTTTTTTAAAAATAATTCCATACAAATATCTCAAATCGTAAGCTATTAAGGGGGAGTGGCCTGAAAAATGCTAAAAAGTGATATTTTTATGGGATATTTAATGTAGGTACTTGTAGTAGCCTTTATCAAAATATGAATTTTCTTCTAGGGCTCAATATCTTTTGTTTTTTTATTTTTATCTTGTAAGTTAGTGAAAAAAATTCTCAAAGATCACGAAATCACTGAAAACAGTCAACGTTTAAATAAGTATTTAACGATAATGATTATGATAAAATTATAAATAAACTTATCAATGAAACTTCTTAAGTAGGCATCTTCAAGACTGGTTTACAACGTTTACAGTGTTTATACTATTCTTAACATATTTTGGAGATAAGATTAAATTATTATTTTAACAGGGGACAGAAAACATAAATATTTACAACTAGTTTGCTAAACAGTTCATTTTTGGGAGTTTTCGGACCGAAATTGGGATTAAGCTTTTATTATTTAAATGTGGGAAAAGAACAGAAAAGAACACATGGCGAAATACAACAGAGTGGGAAATACACACTTTAACAGATAAAGTTAGCACAATACTTGATTTTTTGACAGGGAAGTTTACATACCTATAGATGGATGATGAAATATTTTAAGATCCATACTTAGATAATACATTTGTTTATGGAATAGAGTTATTCATTTTGATAGTTCATTTTATGTTAATTTTATTATTTTAGTAGTAAATAATTGAATCAAACGGAGCGTATTTATATATAAAATTAATGGTTTAAGTAAAGGAGAGTTCGATAATTCCAATTGCTGGTTAATTATTACTGTATTGAGTTTAATTTTATTAATTTCTAATGATTCTAATTTATTTAATTTTTTCCTTTTGTTTTCAAAATGTAGTAATTTAATATTGTTTTCGCTGTCAAAAGTGTGGTAAAGCGTTAAAAATTAAATAATTAAATAATTACTATAAAAAATTAAAATAAGATTTGTCATGTTTTAATCTATAGGAGGCAATATGTTTATTTAGTTAATTTATAATTTCATTATAATCATTAACTATGGAGTAAATCAAGAAATATCAACGAAAAACATCAAGTATTTAACGTATTTGTAAATATGGTACGGCCTTATTTTAAGGTTTATCGTTATTTTTAAAATATTTTTTCATAATTTTTTTTTATTTATTGTATATACGGCCTAAGCCAATTACAACAGTTACCTACATGAAGAAACATAAATACAAGAAACTGATTAAAAAGAACATAAAACTATGTGGCAAAGACAAACAACGGCAAAACAATAATGGTATACATTATATTCATAAAAACGAAAGACATAAGACTTCGAGCTAAACCATGCCAATCCAACTTCATCCCACACTGTTTGGTCGCGAAGAGATCTACGAAAAGTCGGAAGATATATCCCAAAGAATTCTAAGTCATGTGATGAATTGACTAATCTACACATTCTGGACATTGGGGCATAAAAACAAAAGTTGCTCTTAGAAGGTTTAATAAATATCAGATTCTGACTTCTGGTGACATGGTTTGGAACATGAAAAGAAATTGATTGCAACAGAGATAGGACATCACTTATAGCATTAAGTATTTTGAAAATGCATATAAGGCTCAGTTCTAGGTCTCTCCAATAAAGACATATTGAGAGCTTGCTCTATTTCAAAATAGATAATAGAATCCTGTAGAATGGAGACTGAAGACCAAATTAAAGAAGCGTATTCTAGATGGGGTCGAACTAGTGAGCAAGAAAGAGTTTTGATGGTATTAATGTTTTTAAAGTCCGTCGTCATTCTATTGATAAAACCGAGAAGTTTGAGAGATTTGTTTACAATATTATCAATGTGTTCACGATAGGAGAGTTAACTATCTAAAGTAATGCTAAGATCCTTTATTGACGAAACCATTAAAAGAGAATTATTTTTTAATTTGTAGTTGAATTGTATAGTTTTTTTTTGTTGCGAGAAAGATATTATTTTACATTTGTCGATGTTAAGTTGAAGACAATTGATGTCGCACCATTCATTAAAACAATTAAAATCGTTAACAAATCGTTAACAAATAGATATTTACTATTGACGTGTCGCTATGTTATTTCGTTTTTTAAAAAAATATTTACTATGGGAACTAGAACCATCGAAACCCGTAAAAAGCACAGTTTTATCTGCGGTCTTCGGGCGCACGGCGTACGATTTACAAATAGAACTATTTTTGAAAAACGCAAAACATACCGACACAGAAAATAAAAAATAACTAAATCGGTTCAGTTTTGAAGTGCGGAAAACGGTACAGCGAAACGTCCATTTTGTCTATTTTAACAAAAAGTCTGACATGCACTTGTCTTTTTCGCACAGTATCGGGGAAGCATCTGCAAGACAGTGACAGGAAAACAATGTTCGAACACCTATTTATCAAAATTCTCTGTCCTCATAATTTATGTCAACCGAAACTAAAAATAACAATGTATACGTACATATCTAATTTGGACTAAATACAATAATTGATATCAAACTTTCGATTGTTTTCATTTCATCTACTAAGCGAGAACTCAAATTTAGCAATAGCATAGCATTTCCGGGTTCAGCTCGTTAGTACATAAATGCAATTTCAGTGGATGGTTTAAATGTATTATGAAACATACAATTTTGTTGCCCTTTGAAATTTCCCGAGAAATATATTTATTAGAGGTGCGCAATAAAAGAGACACATCGGTTTTTTGTCTATATAGGGTGACAATTGTCTGCAATCGCCCAACAATGTTTTAAAACGCCGATGTTTGATAATGCACTATGTTGCTTCCATATGTTCTTAGATGTTCAACGCAACATTTTTGCGATTCTTTGAACGATTATCCGTCTCGCTTCAAACGTGCACATTTTTCATCCCTTTGCCGTAATTGGGCACTGTTGGGCACCAAAAGGGCACAAATGATTACACATATAAACAACATTTAAGTAAATACTTAATATTTTAGGTAAATGCACAGCCAATTTTCTATCATAAAAAACATGTCATATCTATATTTTGTCGTTTGATGTGCATATTAAGTATTTTTATTAATTTTAATTATTATGTATTAGTGTTTTGGATAGTTAGAACAAAATGATAAACCTTCCTCGAAATGTCAAAAATTAATAAAATTAAGCGGGAATTTCAAACTCATTATAAAACGAAATAATACAGACTAAAATGGATACAAAGTCGTTGGAACAATAGGCTTCTTTCCACCCTCCGGCGACTACACGTGGACCGGACCATCTTCTAGGAATTTAGCAAAAACATGTGTTTGCACTTGTGCGATACTGCGACAGTGACTAGTGACTACCGAACATCTACGAAAACTACCCTTCGGATATTTTTATCTGTTATGCTATCCATATTTTTGAAGTGCTTTATCTGTTAAGTTTTTTATTGTTTACTTTTTAATCGAACTCTTTACAAATTTACTATTATGCAAAATGTTTGTTTTTGTAAATTTATTGATAATTTTAAGTTGCCAGAATTTCACTCGTCCATGCACTTTGTAGCTGCAAGACGATTAGTAATCTAGCTTCAATAGGTAAATGTTATCAACTATCAAATATCAAAATTTAGTAAATGAGGTCTAGAATTCCAACCGTCCATGCGCTCAGTAGCTGCAAGACTTGTTGTTATCTAACTTCTATTTTTATAAATTTGTTTTTTATTTCATTTTTTAAAATATCACTAAAACTCGAAACTCCATTGTCAAATAAAAAAATAGAAATGTAAATAGGGGCTACATTTCTTATTGTCCATGCGCTCTGTGGCTGCAAGACGTTCTGGGATATTTATTTATCGTACAGCGCCCTTGAGGCGATTTTCCCAAAAACGGCGCTTTATAAATTATCAAAATATAAATAAATAAATAAATAAATAGGTGCATCGTCGCCTCTCATTCATCTGCGTTCCCGGGGACTAGGTACATATTATATAGAAACTAAACTTTTGAACTGATCTCCTCAATGTGTGTGTTTGGTAATAACGAACACCTAGTAATTTTCCTTTTAATGTTTAAGGGTGCCAACAACACTCAATTCAAACATTCAATTCAACAAAAAAACTTGAAATATTTATTTCTATTCTCTTTAAAGTCTGCTCCGGAAATGACGACAAAAATAATAGGTACACATATTTTTTTACTTCTTGCTGTGAAACAATGGTAAAACTGTATCACATCCGCTGTGTAATTTTTTTGTGTTTTAAAAAAAAATATAGGCGGTTATTATTTTTTAAAAGGTACCTACTAAGCAGATTAGATACACGATTCATCTACCTAAAGTCATTCGCGCCATTATAAATGTGATTATGTTGAATCATGTCAAAAGTGGTAATTTTAGGAAAATATGTGGGTCCAACCATCACAATAAAGTTGGGAAAACCCGTAAGAACAAATATGGTGTAATTTTAATGTTTTTAATGCGAAGTCTACTATTTTTTTATATGTATGACATCTGACTGACATTATGTTTGTACAACGAATGAGGAAGTTCAGTAGTTTAAAAAAAAATGTTTATAGACTATTAAACAAAGCCAAAAATATATTTATAATTTTTTTATGTACCGTATTATCAGCGCTAAGATTTTTTAAATTTATTTCTAAAATTGTTCCGCGTGTGACATCTCCAGGTCTCTTTCTCTTCTTTTCGGTCAGTTGTGCCGATTGGTTCGTTGACCTACCGTACATCGGAAATCTTTCACAACTCTCTTAACATTGGTTGATTCATATAAACTAGTGACGACGTTCAAAGTGGTTCGTTTTTATTAAAATCGTTTTTTTAAAATATTTTTATACATTTACGTACATGATTGAAATTGTACTGTGAATTAAAATAAGCCGGTTTATATTGCAGTTTGATGAAATACATATTCTTCTTATACATGTATGTCCTCGATAGACCGAATAACTACTGGACCGATTTACGTGCGGTTTTCAGCGAAGTGTAGATCTTTGCCACGAGCATATTTATAGCTCTTAAAATCTTCGATCTGTTAAGTTAAAAAAATAAAATAGGAATGCATTTTTTTTTATTTATCGTTAACCAGGGCTGCATTCGACGAGAATGCATAAACAAAAAAAATGGAAGGATGATGTTTTTTGTGCATAAAAAAAGTTTGTTTTTGAATGTTTGTAAACAACATTTGCTTTTTATAAATCCCAATCAGATTATTTCCTTAAATTCCTTATAATTTCTACTTATTTAATATGACGCATGAAAGTAATTATGGTCTTATGTCAAAAGTACCATCTCAAAGAAAAATAGTCCTTAAGAAAAAATGATTGATATACTGTTTTCCAAATCAAGAATCTTTGAATAATTTGTGTAATCTGCAACACCGCAGGCGCTGGGCGCGCTTTATTAAAATTTATATGTATATTAGGATAAAAATACAAACGGTGGAAATGATTTAAAACGAATGTTAATTATTTATTTGTTTTTCCGTAAATAAAGTTTATTATGGTAAAACATTATTATGGTTAGTCAAATATAATGGTAAGCTGCGCATAATCGCTTCTATACACGGTATACAAATATGATAACTATTTTTGAAAAACGTAAAACGTACCGATACAGGAAATTTCATTCTGAAACTCTGTTTTAATAAAATAACAAAATAGGTTCAGTTTTGAAGTGCGGACAACGAAACGTCGATTTTGTCTATTTTAGTTAGACATGTTAGGTGCAAAAAATACAAAATACAAAAAATACAAAAATTCTTTAGATTGGTAGATAGTGTTTAGCCATGACCCATGACCTTATGACCTATGATCTTTAGTGACATACATACTCGAATATACCCACACGTTGAGCCTGATACTTTTCATTTCACCCGATTTCTTTTCGAACAAGTATGTACATATTATGTACTCGTAAAACCTACATTGCAGTTTTTGCGATACTCATTCCAAGGTATCTACTTATTTTTTTAGCATCGCAAAAAATCGTTCATTCCAGTTTCTTGAATGATGAACCATCGCCGATAATTATCACCCGTTTTAAGGTCATACTGGTATACCTAGTATGTTTCCTAGAATCATCCGTGGAATTTAAATTTAAATTGTCTCATGCTGATATATTATTGTGAAAACAGATAGGTACGAAAAATAAATTATTATAAATTAAAAATATTTGGTACACTTTGTTGGATGAAAGCGCTAATTGCATATTTAATCAATTCGCTGAAATTATTGCAAAACTTTTTAAAAACCTTGAAATTCTTTTCGGAAGCCACCAGTAACTAACTATCGACGTGCTTAAAAACATGCTACGCATTTGACCGATCGCAATGAACAATAATGAACACGTTTAAGTTATCGCAATCGTAAGTCAACGCGTGTGTAATCACTAAGTCAAGGCTCGTGTCGGGTTTTTTTTTGTTTTTCTCGTGAAGAAATACAGTTCACTGGCGAAAAATTGGCGTTTAATATAAAAAATAATACAATATATTGCATTTGCAAAATAGTAAAACGTATCTAATACAATAAAGTGAAAATTAAATTATTATTACTATGGCGACTGCTTTTCTTGACATTTGACAACCGCCGGCGAAATGCAATAAATAGCATGATAAATAAATAAAAATAGAAGGTTTGTAAATAAATATTTACACCTGTAAAATTCAAATATGTGATTGCGCCGCAGGATTATGCGTTGTGAAATGTAAATATTTTGACATTTTAATGTTGTGTGTTCACGGATGTTGCATTGTGATCGCGAATACGATAAACAACCATGGTGAGAAATTGTTATCACGTCGCTTATTAGCACGTCGATAGTTATTTGTGATTGAGCTACAGGGCTAGTATTCTGAACGGAATTGCGCGCGAAGGGATCGCTCAGTCAGCGTGTATTTAGAACCTACGTAAATACGCGTTAAAAATGTGTTTTCTACATGCGCTTTTGCGTTCAGGGGTGGTATTCTGAACCACTCTCGTGGCACGAAAAAACAGCTATTCTCGTATATTTTGTACGTAAATACACGAGATAATACGGTCACGAGATCGTTTGGAATACCAGCCCAGAATCTGTATATCTGAAGAGACTTCCACGAATAGTACCAAGTGAAAATATCTATTCGGTATTCAATAACAAGGAAAAATGTGCTCAAAGGATTGATCGGGATATCCGCAGCAAAGACAGTCGTAAGTTCTCTAAATACTTATTTCCTAATAATTATTTCGTCTCTTATGAGATATATCCACTACACATCGACCCAATCACCCTAACATAATATTAATAGTAGTTCTTTAGCCTCGAAGCATTCAGTAATAAAATCAGCAAGCAGCATTATTTCATTAACTACTACTACCACTACCATCACGCCATTTACCCGTAGGGGTAGGCAGAGAGAATGGACCGCCACACACGTCTATCCTGGCATACAATCCTAGCCTCTTCCACATTCATACATCTTGTCATACATGCCCTTCGGTTCTGTCTGCTTTTGACATGACCAGACTTAAGATTTTGGTTTATCTGATCATGCCACGTCTTCCTTGGTCGTCCTCGTCTAACGTTGCCGTTCATTTTCGCCATATATACTTGTTTTACCATTCTTTCGTCGTCCATTCGTTCTACGAGACCAAACCATCTCAGAGACCCTTTCTTAATCTTATCAATTATACTCGTATTCTTATAAACAGTTTTCTATGCCAACAATACTATGTCATCGACTTTTAAAAAATATTTTTAATCGCATTCAGCTGCATAATATTATTACGTCGGTGGTGGATAATTTTACTAAGAGGAAATGGTAGAGGATATTACGCTAATCATGATGTACATTTTACAGTGCGGTGTTATAAAACTTATTTACCATTGATTTCCAATCCGTCACTGAGAATCGTGGACCGCTAAAAACATTCGTGTCAGTAAAAGAATCTCCGGTGTTATTTTAAGCTTATTGTCTCTGCGGAGGTGGGCATAGAAAAATGTGGACATCTGCCAAGTTGTGCTGTCTAGGTGAAGGGAAGTGACATGTCACCACGTCACCAGCCATCAGTCCTGCATCAGCCACCGGTCAGACGCCGGGATGTCTCGCGTGGAGCTTGTGTTGAGACTGCTTATTCCTTAGACCACGTGGCAATGAAAAATGCTGCCGAGATACGTGTGGTCATTATAAGTGAAGAATTTATTTATGCTTAATTTAGTTAGTTCTTTAGATCTTCAGAACTAATATGAACATTGAGTTAAGGTCAAATTGATCATTATTTGATGTGGGTGTGATTCATCCGGCTGAATTATTTCACTTACTGGGTAACGCCAGAAAATACTTTTCAATTTTTATGCAATAAAGGTTTTAGCTTATTTATTTCACTAAGGTCAACAGATGGAAGATTTAAAAAATGGATGTTTGAACGCAGCCAGAATGCCGAATGTTACACAGTGTGTAAAGTGGCACATTTAAACCAATCAATGACAAGTCATAAGTCCTGTAAATACCTAAAGTTCAACATTCCCTAATAATTGCTTCGTGAATTGGGATACATTTGAAAAAAAAAGAAAACATTTGCGTTCTTATGGTTTTATGATAATATTTAAATTTTGGGGGTCATTTTCAACGAGTTGTAAATAAGTCGCTATTAGAAAATGGAAATCAAGTTGTGGTAGAGCGGGATGCGAACCTCGGACCACAACCTGGTTCAAATCTATTTTTTATTTCTATACAAGGAAAAACAACAATAATTTTACAATTAAATAAGCATAAAAAGTAATCCACAAATAAAAGAGAAAAGAAAAGAAGAGCACCCTTCGGGGGTGAGGAGATAGAGACGAAGCGAGGAATGGGGATTTTTACAATGGAAAACTATTGACCAATTCGGAATTTACTTTTATTCAATTTCATAAACGCAGCCGTACACATTGAAAGCATCCACCACATACCCGAATCCGTTTAAAATACTAAATGGCTTTCTTCGGATTCACTCATACAAGCAAGAAATTATTTTGTAACGAATTTATTACATTTCATTTTTTGCTAACCAAATTCATTAAGGAAAAGCGCGAACAAATATTTACATTTACAACTTTTCATGTCCCTTTCACTGTCGCGTCGTTCTAACCCCCCCTCCCTCTACATGGTCATTATAGTGCAGGCAATTAGTAAAATAAACCAAAGTAGGGAAGAGTAGGGAAGAAAATGCCGAACCCTCCTCTAGTGGAACGGAAGGCCTTTGACTACTGCCAACAGACCGGCTTCTCCTGAAGAGTTTTAAGTGGTTTCCTCCCCACGTGAGCAAATGCTGAGAAGTTCCCGATTAGTCCACATAAGTATATCCCCCCTGATCCTAACAGTTTAGATAAATTTAATGAAATTTAGTTGCAGAAAAATCCACCATTTTATATATAAACCTTGTGTAAATAATAAAGCAACTTCCATATAAAAAAAATAGAATTAAAAAAACCCCCCTTCATCGTTCTCAAGGTAGGAACAAGGGGAAGTATAAATAAACTAAATAAATCCTTCACCCATTTCAAAATTTCAAACCTCTTTATGTCGACAGTGATAGGAAACGTTAGTTACTACTCTCTGGAGCGCCAGAACGCCCCTAGGGGCCCCAGGTGACACTCAAGGCCAGTCACCGGCAGCGCACCTAAAAGCAGCAAGCTTACCCAAAGACTACTGGTTGCAAACCAACTTTTGCCACCAGTCATACCTACTCAAACTGTAATTATTGAAGAATTTTACTTCATCAAGCGAAAGCAATAAAGGAGACGTATATTCCGTGCTCCGGATTCCTCAGCAAAAGATGTCCACTGACAGGGGCACCCGCAATCAAAACCTCAGCCTGTTAATCCTGTTTAGTAAAGGATTAATTACCCCCACCTTCCCTTAGATCGGGACAAAGACGGCACAGTAGGTATTAAATTTAATTATCGACTAACAAATTATAATTCTTTCATCATATCGGTATTTTTTGGAAAAAGCGATTATTTCCGTCGCCAAGAATGATCACGAACTTTTTTTTTTTATGAAGCAATGTATTTTCGTAAATGGTACATGTTTTTTAATTCTATTACAAATCTACTTTTATACATCGAGTAAATGTTATAACTGTAACTCTCCAAAAAGGAGACTGATCTTGTGCTTGGAGAGTGACTTACAGTGTTATAGTTATTTATTTATTAGATTTAATATAATTTTGAATATAAAAAGAAAAACAGAAAATAATAACACATTAATGTTAATTAAAATGAAATGCAGTTACACGGGTTAATTTAAAAAAAAAATACTTTGAATTTATTTATTGATATATTAGTTTTAAAAGTTTTTAGTTGATTGGGAGATTATTGTAATTTTTGATACCTTTGAAGACAAAGCTACGAGTATTTTGACAATATGACAACAATACCGTATTGTGACAAATATTGTACAATTAAGTAATAAGCTGTTTTTAAATTATCGATTTATAAAATATTCTTTAATATAATAAATATGTACATAGATTTTCTAACACGCTTAACTAATTCGCTTGTATTATGGTCTTTCCATTTAAAGTTTTGGTCTATGTATACACTGAGATATTTAATTTCATTTGTTGAATCCAGTACTAAACATGTTAGATGGTAGTTAATTGCTTTGGTGAATCAATATTTTTATTACTGAATCTATATTTGTTTTGTTAATAAAAAAAAGGTTCGTTTTTGTCTTTTCTTTATTTAAAGATAGTATATTTTTGTCAAACCATAATTTCAATTTATTCATAACGTCATTAGCTACTAAATTTACTGAGTTCCAGTTAACCCCTTCAACTAAAACAGCCGTATCATCGGCATATGATATTATTTTTTAATTTAAATTTTGACAAATTATGTAATTGACATAGAGAATAAATAGAAGCGGACCCATTACAGCTTGATTACAAAAGAATATTGATTTTCAATGAAAATAAAATCTGTTACCATTTTTGAGAAAAAGTCGCAGTCGCTAGTCGCATTTACCTTGAATTAGTTACATAAACTACCCTTGTCTTTCTCAACTTAACCATAATAAAATCCCTAGCGGATTGAATCAAATTCATTTCTAAAAACATTTGATCAAGAATAGGCATGGAGGAAACGAAATAATGTTTTCCACTAACTAATTTTACTTACAACTTATAATGCATCTTGAATATCATTTTACATAACCTGGTTAGAAACTTTGAAAGCTATAACTGTTGTGAGTCAAAACTGTAATGATTTTTCTAATTAAATATTACCATCTTTATGGTAATTTTCTACAGAAATGCCACTGCATTGCATTAATCATAGGTCTAGTAGGACCTCAAAGTAATTACTCTAAGAATTGGTATCATAGCTATGTGGCATTAAATATCTAAAATTGTATTGAAATAAAGCTCTCCTTGTTATAAAGTGTCAGAGTTCTTTGACCAGAAATAGCTGCCAAACACGTTTGTGAAAATTGTACGAAAATTTCACTTTTACACACTATATGTGCGTATACTACATACTATATTTTAAATCGGGTTGTTTGTCGAAAGAGATAGGCTCCTACGCCTACCTGTATAATAAGGATATCCGACATACCTGAAATAAATCATTTTAACATGGTTTTATGGCAAGACAAGCCATTAAAATTTAAAAAAACAAAAAAAGAACATGGTTTTAATTTTATGTAAATACTGCCATTATGTTTCCGACGAGAATGCAAATTTAAGAGGGGTATAATAAAATTGAAAAGATCACTATAATGGTTTGGTGAAAGTGAATGTTAACGTAGGACTTTATGTTTAGATAAACCAAAATATTATGTTTACTCATTTCAAAATCACACACAACCGTAGGGCATGTTTTCAAAATTTATTTATTTATTCTTATTTTTCTCTTACAAGCTATAATTAATAATAAAAATAATGTGACCTCACTGGGTTTACCCGTGCCAAGGACACTTAACAATATACTTTTTTGAAATATTTTTACATTTGAGAATAAACAAAGAAGTCTAACTTGATAATTAACAAAATATTCAGACAGTTTTAAACACTACGTATTTATGTTTATAATTAATTTATGTACATCATATTATTTATATTACAAAACGCACAATGAAAATAACAAAAACCTAACATAAGCTATTCACTTGTGGAGCAGTTGATTCAATATTAGTTTGGGCGAATGAGACAATCCATTTTACTTCTACCTAGCTCCACTATCCATTTTTTTAAAGCCTTTTTAAACATTTTCTCGTTACTAATTGCTTTAATAGATAGTGGAAGTAGGTTATAGATTTTAATTGAATAATACTCAAAATCCCTTTGTCCGAAAGTGGTATTAGTTTGTATTTGTTTAAGTTGTCTTTATGTCGGGGATCTAGTGATTATATTATTTGTATGTGATGTATTGTAGGGTTTTGTCTTTCATATAATACGAGAAATGAAGAAGCTTAAAATGTACTCGTATGTCAAGTTAGATGCATGCGGCGTTCGATCATCTCTGCCTCTACCTACCGGTATTATTGGTAAGACTGTAACGTTTAATTGAAATGTTTTGCTTCAGCGCTCCTTTTTTATTCAGCGCTCCTTTTTTATTTAAAAATCAAATCAAATCTGCGAAATTTTATTGAAATGAAAATTTCTAATATTAGCTAAGTACATGGTACATAAATATGCCCGTGGCTGACGCATCGTTTAACCAAATATTGATTTTGTGTAATGATGTCAATTACGTACAAAATATCAGAAAACAGTAAACCATTTGAATGCATTTGCTCTTTAAATGGCCCTTTTGTTCGTTCACTGAGAAGGTGGAACTTTATCAAATCAATCAAGGAAATGACTCATTACTCATTACTAATATGTAAATTAAGATTAAATATTCCAGAGAATATTCCATTTTCTGTTTTGTGCACGATACCGTCTAGTAATGACTGCCTACATATTTTATAAAAATAACTTATAATTATTTTCGCCTTTTTACAGATTTAAACTGAATTGTTATTTACGTGAATAATTTAATATCGTAGGTCGGCGTGCATCACCAATCTACAATTTTATAAAAATAATATTTTCATATAGGGGAATTTTTAACTTATTGGATGTTCCCTTATCATACGACTATGCGTACGTAGGACCAATAGTAGGTGAGCTTTCTGAAGAAGAACAATACCGCAGATCGGAGTAAATAACGAGTTCGCTGGCGTATTTATTTATTTATTTATTAATGAAATCATACAGTCTTTATATAAAAAAACAAGGTACAAAAGAACAATTTTAAAAAGTAAGACCAATTACAGATTTCACACTAATGAATGCAGGAGGAGAGGGGAAAAATAATTTAATTCTAAAAAAGTAAAAATAAAAATATTACATAAAAATATTTTTTAATACACCTATGCATTCCTGAGCCCTTTAAATATAAATACATATTTTTGTTAACGTCCAACTACGCTTAGCGGCGCAATTGCGAAGGTCTTCATAATAATAATTACATGGCAGCAGTGATATGAATATATTTAAAAAATATCATTAATCAAAGTTCATTGAAAAATCATGTTCCCCAAAATGAACAGTGAAAATGAATAAAAATGCCGAAATTATAAGGAATTTAAGGAAATAATCTGATTGGGTTCCACCAAAAACGAATATTGACCTACGATATAATTATTATTTTTGGTAAACGTTTTAAAATACGTTGCTTGATTAAAATCAACAATAGTTAAATCTGTGGCCTTCTATAATATGTTTTTCTGTAAAATAGAACATTTCTTTTTCATGTTGGACGAATCCGAAGCGCGAGACAGGTTATTGATTATCTCGCCTTCATGTAACAAATTATCAAATTATCAAGATACTCGCCAATTTGGGTACCAAAGCAGTATTTTAGATAGTAGATTGGAAAATGATTATGATTTATTACATTACGTATTTTTACTATGAAATTTTAGTTGAATATTTTTTTATCATTTAAATAATTATTTTACCTAACACTTTAGTAATTTATGTCAGTTAATTATTTTACCTCTATATTTATGTCAATTATTATACTCGATTTTTTTAACTTATTAATTTTTGATGATTATTTTACATGTCAATTATGTTTGTAAGTCCCAAACCCAACCCAAATTTTATTTCGAACAAGTTGGAACATAAATAATTATTTAAATTTAAATTAAAATATTGATTGTAAATAACCGGAGTAAAAATATGTGCATAAAATAAATTCCATTTTCCTCACTTCACCAAATAGTACTGGTGGTTTAACTTAAGCTGGCGCGTTCAAAAAACTCACACTAAACTATTTAAAATCTACCGGATGTTGATAATATTAATATACGAAAATACTTTGTTTCATTATTTTATATTCTTCAAATCATTTTTTGAAATGTTGCATTTTACTTATTATAGTCCTTCCAAGAACAAGGGTAATTGAAATTTAAAAAAAAAATTTTTTTACTCTAGACTAGAATGCGAAATTCTGTAGATTGTTTTAAGCATATAAATAAGAAGATTTATTGTTTATCAATAAGTGTGTATACGTATTTTATCCGAAATAATTTGTACTGTGCATTTTAACTATATTAATTATTATAATGATGAACACAAAATATCAAATAAAAAACATGCTTGTTTAAAAATAAATACTCGTAAATATATGACATTTCTTTAAGTAATTGTTTTTTTCGCTCTAACCTTAAAGAGATTTTTGAAAACATTTAACGTAACAATATATAACATCAAGATTTTTAAAATCAGTATTCTGTACATTAAAAATATTTTTGTGTAAGTTTTGCGAAAGCGCCATCACTACATAATCAACCTATTCATGATTTGATTAAATGAAAATACCTACATATTAATAAACCAGTGTTTTTAATCCATAACTTAATACTCGTACAAATTATTATATTTTTACTATTAAGAGTCGCAGCGAAATTCAGATGAACGCAGAAGAATCCTGTGTATATTGTATTACCATATCATTAGCAACTAATAAAGCAATAGTTGTCACGCTCATAACGTCACGTCTGAGCGCGAGAGAGACAAATATTATTTTCATAATGCGTATGCCGTGCGATGTCATACCATGGGCTTATTCACGGATACTACACAATGCGTATGTATAGCGCAAGTATATCGCACGCGCCAGCTTATAAAAATCCACCAGTACAGTTTTAAAATATTCTTATAATTAATTAAAATTGCAAATCATTATATTATTTTGGACGTGACTTGAATAACTTCCGGATATTAAATACATTTATCTTTATACATGACATATTTATGATTATAATTATCCATTAGTTTGCACGCTCTAAGGACCCTATTTCCAATAACAATCACCAATTTTCATTGCGCAATTCGGCATATTTAGTCATATGGACTTTTGTTATATGAACATTATATTTATATAAAACTTCTTACTGCTAAAATAAATATCATCCAGCCAACCAAAAAACAGACTGGTCAAAAGAAGAGATTGGTCAAAAAATTGGACTAAAAAAACATAAATATAAATCAAAAGATACATACATGTTCAAATAAAAAAAAACCCTGATTCATTTAAAATATCAGCTGTTTTTTTTAATTTGGAGATAAGGCTTGCACATATTAGCATTAATATTTTTAAAAAGTACATTATGTTATACATGTTAAATGATGAGGAATGTGGAATTAGATAATGAATTTGGAAGGAGAGAGAAAAAGGAACCAAGGAACGAAAAAGAGATGAAAATATACAGGGTGTTCTTTAAACCCTGTCACATCCGAAACCACGATGATCAGTATGGGCAAGAAGACATATTAGCATATTTCAAAAAATATTTAGAACAAAGAAAAAATTAAAAAATAAAATATTTGAAAAAACAAATGGTTGCTTACTTCTGCAGGGGAGAAGTGAGGGGAGCGCGGTGCAGTGTCAGACTTCCCCCTTCTCCCTCCTCGTTTCACCCCTGCAGAAGTAAGCAACTATTTACTTTTTTATATTTTTATTTTTTTAAATTTTATTCGTTCTAAAAAAATATTTTTATATGCCAATATATCTTCTTGCTCATACTGATCATTGTGGTTTCGGATGTGACAGGGCTTAAAGAACATCCTGTATATTTAAGAAAAAATAAAAAAGCAGTAAAAAACTCGGGGAGTTCGGGATTCTGGGGATATATAATAATGTTTCAAACGTTTCTTGAAGGTGGCTAGAGAAGGTGTATTTTTTTTATGAAGAGGTTGCTCATTCTGAGCTGAGCTTTCTTAGCTGAGGAGAGCGAAGCGAAAGATTGATTAGAAAGGTAAATGAAATTCTCAGCAAGATATTTTGGAGCGTAAGGATTGCACGCTTATTGCATTGGTAATTTATTATCTCTTGAATTCATTTTATAAATGGGTATTTATCAAATTTATTTATGTTTATCCAAACCTGGACATAAAATATGTTTTTACAAAAGAATATTTCATACTCCCTGAACTGGCACCTGAAGCTTTAGTCTGATCATCTTACCTACATGTATGTAAATGATCCAGATACACTGCGGTCGGTAGGAATTATCTAGGTATTCAGTGATCCAAACCGTTTTCAAAATTATTACAGACTAACTTTCGAAACAACGCACTCTGCATAAATTATATTGTAAATAGTTACGTAAAATTGTATTTTAATTAGTATTGTGCAATATTTGCAAGTATTACTGTAGGTATGATTTATACCGATAGTATATACATAAATATATATTTAATCATGCAAATAAATTAAATCGAAATTAGATTATTCATGCCTGTTATTATTTGCATGTTGTCAGGTACCGTTTTGCTTATTTGTTTGCAAGTCACGTAGGTATCTAATTCAACTGAATCTTTATAAATATATATTTAGAAGAATACATGGTTTGAATAAGGTTTAAATAACTGTCAAATGCACCCTTAACACGGAGGGGGGAGGTTCTAGAGAGATAGAAACCTGGTGCTCTCATCGATGTATTTTAGCTAAACTTTGTTTTTATTTTGTAAGGAATGAAGAAATAAGAGAGCAAACTCAGGTAAAAACTGTCATCATGCGAAGGAGATACGGTTGACTGGACCATATACTTATAGTCCTTAAAATATAGCTTGATTAGAATGACAGCTATCAAACTAATTTCATTAGTGATGGGAAATTACTGATCACTGATCTAATCGATTTTATCACTTATTTCATGCAATCATGAAACTCTGTTTCCGAAAATTGATATAAAAAACGCAAAAACAAGCCTATTATAGTGTGTTTAACACAATTATTTACCAAAAAATGAAACATTTATACCTTTTTACTTTAATACTTTATACTTTTTTACTACGAGAGATTTCTAATTCATCCTCCAAAGGACCGAGTATGGATTTATATAATGCAAATGTAGGTATTTTGGAGGGGTAGATTTGATACACAAAATAGGTACATTTATTCACGCTACTATGCAAAATAATATTTCTCACGCGTTAAAGCATATGGTTTTCAAGTGCTTTCTATAAACGACCCTTTTCAATAAATATACATGATTTCTGCATTCCTTAAGATGTTAATATTGGTCCCAGGGGATTTACCAGATGGTTAAGAGCCAAATACATCAGAACTCTGGGTTTATTTAATCCTGTGGAGAACGTAATTTCTACCACCCACTAACTAAATACAACACGTACTATGTAAGTACATGACAACTCTATAACAGCTGCGGGAGGAGGTGGGTTTTCTCCGTCTCCTCGTTCTCATTACTTATTTTCTCCTTTATTTCCTCGATTGAACGCGAACAGAAGGAGGTGTCGAAAATGCTCGCTATCGTCGACCTGACATTCCGTTTTGAAGATTTAAAATCAAAAAAAATAATATTTCGTCGGTTTTCTAACACAAGTCGGTAACCACAAATTTTCGAAAAATGAGATCTCTTCATAACTGGCATCTAATAATCTTTGTAAAAGTCAATAGAAATATTTGGTATTTTATAAATACAAAAAAAAGTATTATCATATTCTACTTGTGGTTATATTTGAATTGTTGATTCGGGATGAGCATTTAACTTTATAAGTGCAATATCTCACAACTAGTGAAATGTTAGTTACCAACTTGTGCCAGAAACCCGACGATATGTAACGTAAAAGCAAATACAATATCTTGTAGAGCATAACATTTTTGGTTAGGTGCTCATTTTTAAATTTAAAAAAAGACGGACCCAACTATATGTTAACACCCAATATACTCGTAGTATTATTGCAGGCTTTTACATAAATAGACGAGTAATCAAAGTGTCAAACATGACAAAAATTGCTGCCCGTCATGTCATTAAGCGGCCGTGAAAACGACAAATTATCGTTACAATGACATTTGAGACAAATAACGGTCGAGACAGAATTTTAGTACAATAATTATCCCAATATTTAAGCAGGTACCCAGTACCTACAGCTATTAAACTTTTTTGTTTATTGTCTTTAGATACGTCAGCTGTATACCTAGTGAAAAATGTTTTTTTAAATATGTTTATTTAAAAGTAAAAAAACTAGAAAACATAGTCTGTTAGTTTTGCAGACTCAAAGTTCAAAGGTCCGAGGTTCCCCCACATCACAGCATAATTCTTATTTTTCTAAGACATGTTATTTACGACTCTAAATACATATTTGAAGAATGAAATATTGCACTTAAAACAATCTTCAAAATCAGTATTTCACGTCTACACTGCCATGAATCGAATTCAGAACCTCAAAAATGATAGCCGAACGCGCTTACGACTGCACAATGAGGCGGACTTATCTCCGTTCGATTTCCTAGTTTAGGATTTTCACCTGAGATTAGCCCATCAAGCCGAAAGCACTCGTCCAGGATTCTGGTTCTATTTCACACGCAGTACTATTCTTAATCCGCCCGGACACAGAAAATAGCACATAAATCAAGTGTTTTATTTTTATGTAGGGGAGGAAGGGGGGCCCAAATAGAGACGCGCGGCATAACAGGAAATGCAAAAATACATCAAACTGGAGTTGTTAGCTATGTGTTGCACAGGCAGTCTAAATGAATCGACGTTTAGCACTCAGCATGGAAGCGACTAGAGGAGAAACCGTAGGAGACTATTTTTAAAATTAAGAAATCTTTTTCCGCCGTGTTTCATCTAATTGTCTGTGAATATAAAAAAAATATTGGATATCTTCTAGTGAATATCAATGCACCGATTTTTCGTTTTGTACTAAAATATATTTGTACATTACTAGACATAAGGGCAAAACGGGGACACGGATACAGGGCATGATGGGGCACCCCAGGATGCCCCTAACGAGGTACCTCATAATGCCCCGCACACTTTACTAATTTTATTAATGAAGCTTTTGTATCTATTTGTTTTAAGTATCAACATGGTGCGGATTTGTAATAAAAAATCTAAGAGAAGAACTGGTCTGAAAAAAGCGTTGAAGAGGCAGTATACATGTATAGTTTTAGGCAAAACCAGCAGGGTTCTGAAAAGTAGCACAACTATAGAGCGCACCACAGACCACATCGGGTTATGGGTTATTTCAAACCCGCGTGGGTTATTTCAAACCCGCGTTCTCTAAAACACAGCAGAATATAATTATCACGGACGAATGACCAGTAGGTAAGTTTCTGACTAAGTTCAATCAGTTTATCCGATTTTCTGGTGTTTCGCTCAGCACTCATGTGTTTCTGCATTTGCATAGTCATGCACGAAAAATATCGATGTGATTGAAATTGCGCACATCAATGCAATACTAAGCAAGTACCCAATACTTCTCGTCCTACGGTACATTATGGGGTTTCCTTAGGGTTTCGTAAAAAAAATACATTTCTAAATTTATTGATTAGTTACATATCCTAAGAATATGCCAAATTTTAGTTTAATATGTAACAAAAGTGTGGTGCTTTATAATAATGATTAGGTTTAACACATTTTTCCTTCCATAACCTTCGTTACGCCGATGCTTCTTCTTCCTTAATAAAAAAAAGTAAGTAAAAATAACTAAAACGAATTTTGGCAATTTTAAATACTTTTAAATGGAGCTTTATAAAAAAAATGCTGTTAATAAAAAAGTTTAGTGCTACCCGGAAACGCTTTTTAAAAACTTCTCAAATAAGGTAGCAAAATGAACATTTCATTGTACTAAATAAATATTAAAAAACTGGAATAAAATTTCAACGCACGTTTAGACGTAGACCTCTAAGGAGGGTCGCGTCGTTGTGGTCTGGCCAATCACAAACTTGGCAATGACGACGCAGCGCGCAATTCCGTTCATAATACCAGCCCAGGTGGATATAATTTTATTGCACTCGACTATAATTCGCACAGAGTTTCTACCTACTTAGTAATCTGCTTCCATCTCTCTATCTCTACTGCAACATCCTCAGATGGCCCACCTTAATAATTGAATAAATGGACTGGCTATTTCGCTGACACAATGAATTACGACAAAATGCATCATAATAAATATAGGAGTACACCTACAGCTGTACAGACCTCAGACGTGTCTAGAATTCAAAAGAAACTTCTCTGATTATTTATTTTCGTCTTGTGTTTATCGAGTAGAATCACTTGTAAGTAGTGGGTATTGGATAGGATAGTTAAATGAAGTAATTAAGATAAGATTTGTTTATCAAATAAGAATAGGTATACATAAAACTCGATAAATTTATTTCATACACATTAAAAAGCATTTTTCACGAGCACGTTTAGTGCTTCCTATTTTATATATATTTTTTAAAAAGAATAACACGATAAGCCTCTGTTTTAGAATTATTCAATAAATTCCAATCTAAGCCAATTTTAAAAAGCAGTGGTATCGAACGCTGAATTAAATTAGGGTATGTTAAGATGTTTCTTTTATTTGACAATACAACAATCCCAATAACCATGTAGAATATTTTAGAGAAGTGAATATGCAATTATAGGTTATTACAGGGCTTGAGCCCGTCAAGTGCGGTAAGCGAAACCGCTTATCTTAGTGACCGATTGAAGTTTCGGTTTCAGCCAGTTTTGACCAATCAAACGAGTTCTAGCCGCGATTTCGGTTTCGGATAAAAATTAGCCGAAAAAATGGCTCAGTCGAAACCTGCGGTCGGGATGTGTCGGATTACGTTCGGCTTCAGGTTTTAGCTCTTTTACTTCACAAAAGTAAACAGATGGAAGAGTTGAGGAAATGTGGATATTTAATCATGGGAAGAATTGTGAATGCTACACAGGATGTAAAGTGGCCACTCAAACCAGCCAATGACAGATCATAATCCCTGTAAATGCCTAGTCTTCCATATTCCCTTCTCAAAAATGTTTTCCTTCTCTGTTGCGACAAATTAAGATATAAATAACTCCCTAGGGACTCTAGGGAGGAAATCCAGCGTGTCTACAAACATTTGGACATACTTAAAACATTGTTGACATTTAACTTATTTAAATAAGTTTTTGTTTCGGTTTTAGTTACGGCCGAAACTTGAACAAAAGGCGATATTCGGTTTGGCTTCGGCTGAAAATCTTGTTTCCTTTTTCTTTGTCACTACTAGAATTCTGGACAGAAAGAGTTTTTGACTCATTTCTTCATTATAAAATATGGCGACATAAAATCTATGATAAATGACTTGATATTTCGGTGTTTTGGAAAATCAACGCTACAAAATTGTAATTTTGACGATAATAATTTTGAATGCATAATGTTATGCTACGGTGCAATGCAATGTCAAGAACACCTATTTGGAACAAGGTCGAAATAAATAATGCCATTGGAACAAAAACACTATCAACATTGTAAGTCCATTTGACAAGCTTTATTTTTAAATTATGCAAGGTACATAATCAAATGATAACTTACTTTATCTATACATAATTTACAGAAATATGTGCGTCGTAAGTCTTCAATTAATATTACATAACATAAATCGAAAGTCAAAATGAACGATTCATTAAATAATATTTATGTTTAAAGCATTAACTTTGCTGTCAAACATTTTAACTAATGTTAGTAAATATTAGTATATAACCACTTACCGATTTTTTTTAGTCTACCGGTTTCGAGACGTACCCGTCCCTTCGTCAGGACACTCACTACATCAACATGCAAATACTAAAATACGTCTGCACCTTTACCATCACCGAAATTGACCAATCGGATAACCCCACCTCTACCCCTCCTCCCTCTCAACACCCTACCAATTCTTCAACATAAGATGAAATATTTTTTTAATGAAGCTTAGTGCATGTTTAGACATGGTGGTGTTCGCATCTCTAAAAATCTGCATGTGATTTATGTATTTTTGGAAATACTATATTATATACTACGGTGATGGTGAATGCGGAGGTGTATTTTAGTATTTACATGTTGGTGTTGTGAGTGTTCTGACGAAGAGATGGGTACGTCTCGAAACCGGTAGACTAAAAGAGTCGGTAAGTGGTTATGTACTAATATTTACTAACATTAGATACATTTAATGCTCTAGTTGATGAATATAACCATTATGCAGTTTATTTCATAATGTTTTCAATAATTTTATTTTTATTTATTTATACACACGCCCAATGGGCATTTTTATGGACACATTTATCCATAGAAAATTATTATAAAAAAAGTAGAAAGACTCAACGGTTTATTAGATTTTGTGGGAGTGGAAGCGGGAGAAAGGCTTTTATAATTGAATTTGATTGAGTGATCGTTTGAAAGAAGACAACTTGTTATCAAAGAAATCAAGACTGTTTCTAACTCATTATACGTATACAGGTCTCTGGATAAGCCCAACCTTCAACCAATCTTTCTCAAAAATCGATGTTGAACTGATTTAATATTCTTGATAATATTGATGTATGAAGTCTACGTTAAATCTAAACAATGTTTTATTATTTAAAAGCCATTTATTTTTATTACATATTATATCACAAGCGTTCCAAATTTCGTTTATTTTTTTGTTTAACAACAAACGTGTAATGGAATGTTTCGGTTTGCGTTTGCGATTCTCAAACTGAGTACTTAGGGCCCATTGTATCGCTGTAAACTGTAATTTACTTATAATCGTGTAATGGTTTTTATCAGTTATTGGCGTATTATTATTCCAAGGGTTTACCAGAAAAATAAAAAAAACAAGAAAAAGTCAGCTTTTTACCTTGGAAATAATCAATATTTAAAAAGTGAAAGAAATGTGGGTGATATAATATTATTTAATATGTAAGGGTTTTTTGTATATATGTTTTTTAAATATATACACAGGGTGTTCTTTAAACCCTATCACATCCGAAACCACGATGATCAGTATGGGCAAGAAGACATAATTAGCATATTTAAAAAAATATTTAGAACAAAGAATCTTTTTTAAATTAAATATTTAAGAAAACAAACGGTTGCTTACTTCTGCAGGGGAAAAGTGAGGGGAGCGCGGCGCAGTATTAGATTCCCCCCTCCCCCCTCTTCGTTTCACCCTGCAGAAGTAAACAACCATTTGCTTTTTTTGATATTTAATTTTTTTAAGTTTGTTCTAAAAATATATTTTAACGTGGCAATATGGCTTTTTGCTCATACTGATCATCGTGGTTTCGGATGTGAAGGGGTTTAATGAACACCCAGTATATATATTATATATTTACATAAATAAATTAAATAATCTAAATTTGTTGCAGAGCGGGAAAACACTTTTGAGAAGGGAAGGGAATAGGCATTTATAGAGCTTACGACCTGTCATTGGTTGGTTTAAGAGGCGGAATTATGAATATTACACAGTAGGTAATATTCTGCCGTGATTGCCCTAGGAAGGAAATCCAGCATGTCTACAAACATTTGGAGAAACTCATAACAGTGTTTTATAAAAAAAAGCTTTAAAGGTATGCATAGTTATAATGTATAATATACGAATCTGAAGGAAGTGATGTGTTATATATAGGAGTACAAAAACAAGATGAAGAATTAATGATTTTGGTGGCTCGTCTTTTATTATTTATATATTCATATGATTTTTTTAAAAATTGAATATTCTAGTCCAGAAATAATAAACAATACATGTGACATTATAAAATATTTATAATTTAAACACAACATGAACAAATAATATTTTTAAAAAGTTATTTTTTGTAATGGACAAGCTTGATTAAATTATATCAATATTATGAAGTTATCTATTAATTACAATATCTGATATGTCACTTGCGATTTTTTTTTTCATTATCTTTTATAAAAAAAAACGTATTTTCACTTTATGAGCATTCCCTTTGTTTCATTAATTTTCTTCTTTATTCTATCTTTTAATGAAATCTATAATTTTTTTGCGTTCTTGTTCTATTCTATTTTCAACGACTCACGATTAGAAAATGGGAATCAAGTAGTGGAAGAGCAGGGTTCGAAACTCGGACTCTGATCTGTGAATCCGTGACTGCTGCCACGGAATCACAACACGTGTTGTTTTGTATTAATATTTTGTTTATGTTGTTTTGTTGTTGTTTTTTAGGAATCTGTATGAATGCCAAATAGTAAATAATTGAATTATGTTTTATTGACTAATCAATTGACCGTCACGGCGGCAAGGTCACCGATTCTCATCAATGTGCAAGACAAAAACAGTATCTAAGCATCGTATTTTTAGTAATTATTTATAATTATCATCATACACTTTATCCACACATAATGGTGCATAGGGCCCTGTATTGTTAAAATATTCACATATATTCTTAGGTCTGCCAACAAACATACCAGTCTTGATTTTTTTGATAACAAGTTGTATTCTTTCAAACGATTACAGAATCAAATTCAATTATAAACACCTCTCTCCCGCTTCCACTCCCACCACGTCTACTATTTACCATTGTGTCTTTCTATTTTCCTTTATAATAATTTTCTATGTATTAATATGTCCTTAAAAACGCGCATTGGGCGTTTATATAAATAATGAAATAAATATGTGTAAAGGTGTTTCATCACCTGCGCTGCCAAACCTACATCTAGAAATTTCGGAGAAAAAAAAATTGGAGATACTTATAATAGTGTAAAGGTCCAGATTTCTGATCTCTGAGACCATATCGACCTCTCCTACGTATAATATCGTAATCCACAAATTGTCAATTTTGAGTTTTTAATGTATTTCGTGTTTATTAGTTATGTTAAGTTCCAACGAAGATAAAAAAAAATTGCAATTATAATAGTTATGTTTTTTAGGACGTATATTGTCGTAGCTCATGTTTTATAAAGTAAACTATTGTATAATCCCTTAAAATAATTGAAGATATGACCGAATGTGGCGTAAGTATCAGTTATGATTCTGTTCTTCGGACTAGACGGACGCCCATTCCGTCCATTGTTTTCTTATTTTTAAATATACATTTTTTTTTTCTAAAATAAATCCCGCTTATGCACGAAATAAAATAATTACGCTAATCCAGAACACAAAAAATGTGATTAAGCCTTAGAAACAAAATCTACACTTCGTACAAAGAAAATAAAAACTCCAACAACAGATTCATGGTAGAATAACAAAAACTTATGCTTGTATGAAAGAAAGCAAAATGCTTTATACTCGTATAATAAACCAGTTAATGATATTATATTTGTTTGATTTTAGTACTAATATTTCATACTAATATTATAATTAACTCCGATGTTTTATGTCATTTATACTATATTTTACTTTACGTCTTTTCCAAAGTATAATATTGTACGTGCATTTTTACAAAAAAAAGCAAAATATTTTATGTTATTTGAAAGCTTATAAGAAAAAAAAGGCATAAAAATGAATATGCCTACCAATTTTTCCAAAAATCAGTCGATAATTATATTTATACTGGACAAAAATATTTTTTAATCCTTCTATAAAATCGCGTTTTGTGGGTTACGATATTATACGTAGGATGTGTCGATATCTTTTTTTAATGTTCGAGTAGTATTCAATAATAACGACTATCGAAATGAGAATAATTAACTGTCAATGCTATTAAACATATTATGCAAACGATTGTAATTAGTTTAATATTGTAAAGAAAAGTGTGAATACCTAATGAGAACGATTACACAAATGTTTTTCACGGCTTTAATGGCCGGTAAAAATCGTTGTAGATTATGCCGCTAGTACAAGTACATGCGATGTATTATCACCTACCTTTAGCAATGTACTGGTATAAGTGATAAGCCCAAGTGTAAAAAAGCCATTTGCAACGTCCTAATACGGCAATTATTAATATATTATTATCAAATCGTAAACAATACAACTTATATTATCTCAAATCTTTCTATGATATTATTCTGACCTTGTCTACATACGAGTAGTTACCTGTAATGAGAGGGTTGGTGGAAATATATTATCAACACGGCATAACAACAATGCTAATACTGCGCTTCTTGTCTAATCACCATTATTTCCTTTTCCGCATAGGGCACTGCATTGGTACACCACTTAATGCAGCGTATATCGATCGTTTTTGTTGCGCGAAGTTAATCAGTTTTACGCTTCAGGTGCCAGTAAAATATTGCAGCGAACCTCATTTGAAATAAAAATTTCACCTTGACCCTACCAGCAATCGAGCCTGGTGCCTCAAGCACTACACTACGAGGCGGACTTAGAAAGGACTAAGTGGAGATTCACTCGATTTTCTTTTTCACGATTTTTACCTGTGAATAGCCATCGAGTCGAAAACGCTTTTCCAGGGTTTTGGTTCTATTTTACATACTTAACTGTATTCTTAATCAGCTTGGACATGGAAATTGTTCCTACGTTTATAAACATTATATTAAATTTAGTATACTTTTTTAATAATGCCAAACATTTTTTTCAAAAATTGTGAAGATGGCGATTGTAATATTACAAAATAATATTTTCTAGCCATGGGTTTCCCCATTTTGATCTTTCTAACATTATTTTGAATTCCTTCATTCCCTTTTTTCCCATTCCATCTTTAGCTGCGCAACAAATTTTTAATATCTATCTTATTTACGGGTCTTGTTATTCGTTGGTCTTTTTAATTGCGGTTTGATTATGTATGACTGTGATGGTTACAAAAACTATAGTAAAGAAAAACACCAAAAGAGTCAGAAAAGCCTTCAAGACAAAGTCCACATCATATCGTGCATCTCTTTTGCAAGTTCGTTTGTATATCATACAACTACCACACTCTGATAATAATATTGTGTTCGTTCTCGTTTCGGTCACATACGATAGAAAACTCTGTTGACTCTTGTGCTAAGCTCACTGATAACATCTGAGAGAACTAAAAAAATGGTGTTTCATTTGATGCTGTAGTTCAGATTTGAACACTTTTTTTTTTTTATAATTTATTTTATTTATCGACTTTTTATCTAGATTCATAACATCTTCCCCATCATACATTTCCATGCCGTAAAATCGGTTGTATTTTAAAATATTCTATATATACATGAGCGAGAAGGCGATCTTTTAGTTTTTTGTCATATTTCCAGAACCAATTATTCCAACAATCTCTTCGCAAATCGTCCGGGACGGGGAAACATCGAATCGACAATTTATTAATACGTGTCTAGATCACTGAATTATCAGACTTATCGGTAATAAATGCCTACAGACCAGCGCAGGTTGAAGTGGTTTCAGGTCGAGGAAGACCATCCACAGGTGAGCTATGGAATCACCGCGTGACCGTGGCCACCATCTTCACACGAGACAAGTGGATTTAAAAGAGTTAATGTTATTTAGTCAGTAAGAAATTTTACAACTGCCATTCATAAAGAACTAATCTCAGAACTAAATATAATATTATGCAAACAATTTGAGCTCTAGATATTAATTAATTTATTCAAATGAAGTAACATTTTAAAATAATTTTTATTATGTCCTCACTGGGTTGCCCTTTGCCAAGGACACATTTTTCGAAATCGAATTATATGATTCATTTATGTTTTGCAAAAATGAATTCGTTTGGCTGCAAAGTGGCGTAAATGTAGATTTTGCGCAGATACAATCACACTTTTTTAAATGGAGATGAATTTACTATAATATAAAATGGGAGTGAAGTAAAGATTTTATAGTACAGTATTTCATGTTTCTTTGGCCTAAAGAAGTGGGTGTAGTTTGTACACCTGTTGTGTGATTAGTCGTTGTGTAGTGTATTTTGTGTGGTAAAATAAATAGGTAATGTAGATATTTTGTTTCAAATAAACCTATTTATATGCATTGTTGTAGACAGTTTTATCAACAAATATCTACAAAAATCATAAATGATGACTGAATTGACTTTAAGGGCCTTAGGTCAGAAACTCGGCATAAAATTACCCCTAAATATAGTGGTATAATTTAAATGGGAATACCATCCTTATTTTACCACTGTTTAAAGGATGGTATTCCCATCCGATTTATACCACTACCAAAAAAAAAATTTAAAAAAAATTTAAAAATTTAAAAAAGTTAAAATTAAATTAAAAATACTTAAGTGTAACTTTATGCAAAGTTTACAAGTAAGGCTCCTAGTCAAATTAAATTACGTTACAGCTTTGTGCCCGTCTCACAGAGGTAAGTTAACAGTTATCTTCAATCGTCTGCAAAGAAAAATGTAATTTTCTGTGCGAAAACTTAAATATGGATAGACACGATAAATTACTACAGTTTTCGACGATGATACTTCAAATATTCATACAAATATATGCATTTTCGCCCAGAAAATGAGAAAACTTCCCATTGTTTTTGGGGCCCTGGTTATTTTAAATCTGCTCGTTTATGACTGAACTTGAGAATATACTTAATATATATCATTATCATGATTTAAACTGATAACCTATCAGCAAAAGTGTTTATTCAATACGTCATTATCGAATAAACGATTGCGCAACTAACAAACAATTAAACATGAAGTATTCTGTATAAATAAAATTTTGTCTGGGTCCAGGTTCCAGTAGCTCAATCACAAATAACTATCGACGTGCTTAAAAACATGCTAAGCATTTGAGCGATCACAATGAACAATAATGAACATGGTTAAGTTATCGTAGTCATAAGTCAACGCGCGTTTAATCTCTAAGTCAACGCTCGTGTCGTTTTGTTTTTTGTTTTCCTCATAAATAAATACAGTTCCTGGCGAAAAATCGGCGTTTACGTTTACACAATATATTGCATTTGCAAAATAGTAAGAAGTATCTAATACAAAAAAGTGAACATTTAATTACAATTTTTGGCTGCTTTTCTTGACATTTGGCTTGCCAACCGCCGGCTTAATGCAATAAATAGCATGATAAATAATAAATAAATGAAAATAGCAGTTTTGGAATATTTTCCATATTTTCACCGGTGAAATTCAAATATGTGATTGCGCAGCAGGATTATACGTCGCGAAACGTAAATATTTTGACATCTAATATTAGGTGTTCACGGATGTTGCATTATGGTGGAATGGAATCGGAACGCCTGACGAGTTTTTTCGATTCGATGTATACATAGTACTCGTATATAGAAACTCTCAGGAAAAAATCCTAGAAAAGGAAATCAAGTGGAGATAAGCCCGCCTTATAATGTAGTGGTTAGCACATTCGCCTATTATAGTTATATATATATATATATATATATTATTATATATATATATGTATATATATATATATATATATAATTAATAACTTATATGTAAATATAAGTTATTACATCATTACATTGGAATTCCATCAAGAATTCCATAAATAATTGAAATGAAATAACTCTCTTATTTTTGGTTGATTTATATGAACTAGTGACGTCGTTCAAAGAAGTTTGTTTTTATCAAAATATTTTTTTCGTACATTTTTGCTCTATTTTTACCGCGCGTAAGAATTTTTTTTTGTATCCAATCTCCTGTAAGGCTGAAGTTCTTCATTTGTGCTCAGATGCAGTGTATAGATATGCACTATTATAAATAATTAAGCATGAATATTTGAGTATTCTCAACATTCTGACGACTAGAAAAAATGGCTTGTCACAGTATTTTCACAAGTATTTTTTTTTTTTTAAATTTATGGCTTTTACCATTCTTGCTAATACTAGCCAGAAACAAGGTTTGTCTATTTTTTCTGCCTTGTCTGTAATATTGTTTTGCATTTGTATATAGTGTTTGTTTCTAATCAAGTAAATATCAAATAATTAATGAAGTGTATTGATTATGGCCTCGACATTCTTTTTTGAATATGTAAATAATATTATTATATATAGGTATAGGTTTTACCTGTACACATACATATGTATTTTTATAATAACTATAGGTACATGTTCTGGGTATCTATTTTATTTGATTGAATGAAATACAGAATACACATTACACATCATCTATTGTGCGTTGTGCAACCATTCGTATAATACAAAATGGTAGTCGGTGTGTATTATTAGTAAACTAGCCTAATAATAACATAATAATAATTTACGTGTACATACAGTCTGTTCAAATCTTTAATAAATTTTGCCTATACTCATATGCGCGGAAAAGATTTTTTTTTTAAATATTTTAGTGTGCCTACAAACACAAACGAAATTTGTATGTTTACTTGGTTCACCGACAGGCACTAACACATTAACAAAGGCTTATTAAACATTCGAACGCACCGTACATAATATATAATATTATATGCGTTAGCTTTGTTATTACACAGTAACATGTTTTAAATGGTTTGACATATAAAATCAATTATATCACGTTAAATTTTATTTAAAGTTTTTGCAACAGAGAGGGAAAACATTTCGACAAGTGAATATGAGAGTCTAGGCATTTAAAGGGCTTATGACCTGTCATTGGCTGATTTAAGTGACCACTTTACACACAGTGTAACATTCACCATTCTGCCTATGTAAAAATTAACAGATGGAAGAGTTGAGGAAATGTGGATGTTCAAACATAGGCAGAATGGTGAACGTTACACCGTGTGTAAAGTGGCCATAAGTGGCCGTCATTGACTGGTTTAAGAACCAGCCAATGACAGGTCATAAGCCCTGTAAATGCCTAGACTCCCATATTCCCTTCTCAAAATGTTTTCATACTCTGTTGCAACAAATTTAAATATGAACAGATCCTTAGGGAGAGGATCCAGCCAGTCTGCAAGCATTTGGACATACTCAAAACATTGTTGAATATTTTTTTGTTATCCACAAAATCCTTACTAGTTACGAATGACAGCAATAGGCAACAGCCGAATATTCGACCCTTTGGGCTTTGGTTGATTATGATATCGGGCACCTAAAAAATTGCCCTTTTGCGATTCATAATTTATTTTTTGCTGTCAGGAGTAATCTAATTGTAATAAATAATAATCAAAATAATGATATTGAAACCACACAAAAATTACAGATACGTTTAATGTCTACGCAAAAGGATGGGTAAGTTAGTGATTAAAATTTAATAGTGAAGATTCTGTCATTTAAAATAATAACAGTCAGCTGTTGGCGACCGTTACATGCGAGTAAATTCTGTACTTCGGACCTTAATAGATCTGTGTTCTTGGCCGTATTAAATCGGCCCTATGGGCCTCAGTTGATCAGCTCTTCGAGCCTCGGTTAGTTAGGATCTCAAACACGCCATATAATTTATTCATAATACAAAATAAATATTCATGTATTTATAAAGCGCCTTTGAGGGATTATATAATCAAAATAAGGCTGTATAAGTTATCCACAATAATAGTAAAATACATTTTATTAAAAAAATCTATTCAAGAGAATCTATAAATATATTCACAGTCATTTCAATTTTGTTAGCAAATAATAAATATTCCGTAAGGTATTTATGAATTATAATCGAAAGTGGAAATATTAAATTGAAAGAAATTAAAAAATATTAATGTGACTCATTTTTAAAATTAAATTCTGGTAATATATTATTCATATGCTAATAATAATAAAAAAAAAAATTAAAGATATTCATTATTGTTATAGTAGCCGTCGCACAGGTCGTGGACACGTGCAATAAAATGGGTAATAAGTAAAAAAGGGCCAACACATCTTTCGAACTTTTCGATTTAAGTTTTACAACTTTTCCACTTGAATCTTTATTTTACTGTCGTTTTCAGGTTACCGGGGGAAAATTACTACGTAATCAAGGGGCCCGGATCACCAAATAAAGAGAAGTACTGGAAGAAATCATACACAAAATGGACCTTTTGCATTATTCGCGTAAAACAGTAACGTCGAACGGACCCTTGATTAAAATAATTGTAATATTGATAACTAAGTATTTAATTTGCGTTAAATCACTCAAACAAATTTAATATGCCAACTGGTTTTAAAACATGACTATTCGTTTGTCAAGGATTAAAAATAAAATAACCCTCAATATTTTTAATCTCCCCAAATAACAAGAAGATACTTGTTCCTAAAATACATCGTCTTTCCGAGATTGGGTTTTTATGAAAACCCTCACGGCTAACAATGATACTAGTATGTTTTATTATTTTAATATTATTCTATTTAAATGTAAATCAACACGATTTTAATTGTTTCCTTATTTTATAAATAAACGTAATTAAAAACAAATTATGCATAAAGCTCTTGCGTGATTTTGAATAAACATAATTTTAAAATGGTAAAATTTAATGATTTCTTCATTTTTCGTGTGTTTTACTAGAAAGAAAATTCGTGTTTTGATAGTGATCCATCAGATTTATTGATTTATTTCGTGTTATTTCGACTTTTTACAAACATAATGACAAACTTTTTTATAGATTTTACAGGCTTTTTTTGAGACATCTACGTAGATTTGTTTTGTTGACACGAGACAGCAACTCCATTTCTATAACACGAATGAATGTAGCGCTTCTAGTAATACCTATTGTAGGTACATGAAAAAAATACGTTTTTTTTAAGCTCGTTAATAATGTTACTACGATAAAATTTAGTGAAATGCAAGATTTTTTCAAATTTATTTATAAACATTAGTAAAAAATGAGTATGTATATTAAACAACTTAATTCATTTTTACTTACTTTGTAATCATAATGTGAAACTAATTAATGTAGTTCATTGGGTACATAAATATTATCATTCTTCGTGGTTTTTTGGATGATTGTTATGATGATTTTACAATGAAAGGCAAATAAATAAAATTGAGCTAATTTCTAGTAGACATATATTTTTTTGACTTTTTGCTGAAGAAACGTGCTCTTTGAATGTAAACGGAAACATTGATATAAAAAAAAAACACAAAAGTAAAGCGATCAGCCAATGAGAAAAAAAGAACGCCCTGTAAATGTAACATCCATATTCCCTTTTTAAAAACATTATCTATCTCCGTGATAATATCTATCAAACATGGAAACTTGAAAAATAATGAAAAACACTAAATTTGAAAAGGAAAGTAGGTCTTTTTTATGTAGAGAGTTTTGAATTCAATACTTTTTTACCCTTATTAACACTATGGGTATTTTGCATATAAATGGAAATTGTGAATCAATCGTCTACTTCATTACCCAGTCAGAGATGTTTGTGTATTTATTGTTAACGGCGTATAAAAGTTCAGGTGATTCCGGGAAGGTTTCAAAATGTGTCTCACTTCAGTCTTAAATCTCTGTATGGTTGATACGAGTAATATTTCAGTCCGCTGTTCAGCAGCCGAGATTGTCTTATTTTCGTTTTTGCTGTCTGTGTATGGTAATGATGTGACGTTCTCGTCTTGTTATTGTGTATGTCAGTTACATTCGTTAGAGAGATGGCGTCATCCTTGATGTGGCCAAATATGAGTTTATAAAATAGTTTGAGGGTTTCAAGATTTTTCAAGTTGTCTATGTTTAGTTATGTAGAGTTTAGTATTCCAACAACAACAACAAACCATCACGCCGTTTTCCCGTAGGGGTAGGCAGAGAGGATAGAACGCCATAACACTCTATCTTGGCACACAGACCTCGCTTCCTCTACATTCATACATCTTCTCATGCACGCACGCCGATTATTCCTACTTTTGACATGTCCATCTTCAAGTATTTGATGGACTTGATCGTGCCATGTCTTTCTCGATCTTCCTCGTTTTCTGCATCCATCAACATTTGCACCGTAGATCCTTTTAGCCGTTCTTTCGCTGTCCATTCGCTCTACATGTTCAAACCAACGCCGCACCCTTTTCTTGATTCTGTCAATAATGCATTTGCGTTATTGTTGGCGTCTAGATTGTATGGATTTTTTAGTATTTGATGTAGTTGTCTTTCTAGGTATTTTTAATATTGTTTTATTTTCAGCTCTTTAAAAAGGTATTAGATGATTTAGTTTGCTTTATAATAATACACGCTCGAGACATAAGTATTTTTCTTTTTGCTGTATGTATTATTTTTTTATTTAATTAAACGAGTTGTGTATACTTGATTTAAGGTGATCGTTAACATAAGTATCTTGTATATAGCGATACAAATCATTAAACTTGAAAATGTTTTTCAACAGTTTTGAATACGCTACCCCCTTATGAGTAGAAAAAAAGTTGCCCCCCCCTCCAAAACCAGTGTTTGGCAGACTTTGTCTTTATGTATTTCTTATAATTTGACGATATTTATTTTCAGCTTATACTTGTGGATATTTTATAACTAACAAACACTTTTACCCTTTACTAAATATTTAAATCGATAAATCACGATTTACGATGAGAAGCTAAGATATTTACTTAATAGTCGATAGTCGAAGAGATCATTCGAATTTTCATACAAAAATCTGAATAAAATTTTGTCTATTATATGATTGGTAATTAGTTCAATCAGAATCGATCAGAAAACTGGTCAAAAAAAAATTGATTCGGAAAATTTTGTGTCTTGCTGCAAAACTGTTGCAACATTTTTTTTTTTCATCGCAATAAGTCCAACAAAAAATACATTGGTAATTTAGTACACTTTTTAATAAATGCAATTCACACATAAAAAGGCTACGTCATCTTATTTTTTTGTGGACCTAGTCACTCCGCTGGCCCATTTAACACCGCACAGACGATTTAACACCGCCCAGGATCGGTAGTACCTTTAGTGGGATTAATGTTTAATATATTATTTTATTAACAAATTACAACAGGGATAGAGAATACCTTAAATAAGGGAATATGGAAGTCTAGGCATTTACAGGGCTTATGACCTGTCATTGGCTGGTTTAAGTGGCCACTTTACACACTGTGTAACATTCACCATTTTGCTTATGTTTGAACATCCATATTTCTTCAATTCTTTCATTTGTTGATTTAAGCGAAGTTAAAGAGCTGAAACCTTTATTGTTGTGAAGAGATTCTTTTGACTGAATTATTTCACATACTAGGCAACGCCTGAAAACAATTTTTCAATTTTTAAACTTCTTTTTGGACCGGTTGGTTTCATTACAATATTTGAGTTTGTCCAAATGTTCGCAGACAAAAGACTGGATTTCACCCCCTCGGGAGTCATTAAGACTTACAAATTACAACAGGAATGGAGAATACCTTAAATAAGGGAATATGAAAGTCTAGGCATTAACATTATGCTTATGACCTGTCATTGGCTGGTTTTTTTAAATTTATTTATTCATATTTTTTCGCTTACAAACTATAATTAATAATAAAAATAATGTGACCTCACTGGGGTTTCCCGTGCCGAGGACACTTAACAATTTAGTTTTTTTTTATTACATTTGAGAATAAACAAAGAAGACTCACTTAAAAAACAAACATAATTAACAAATATTCAGACAGTTTTAAAAACAAGGTATTTATATACATCTATATTATTTATATCAAAAAACACACAATGAAAACAACAAAAACCTAACATAAGCCATACAGTTGTGGAGCAGTTGATTCAGCATTGGTATGGGCGAATGAGACAATCCATTCTACTTCTACCTAGCTCCACTATCCATTTTTTTATAGCTTTTTTAAACATTTTCTCATTACTAATTGCTTTAATAGATAGTGGAAGTAGGTTATAGATTTTAATTGAATAATACTCAAAATCCCTTAGTCTGAAAGTAGTATTAGTTTGTATTTGTTTAAGTTGTTTATGTGTTGAGGATCTAGTGATTATATTATTTGTATGTGATGTATTGTGGGGGTTATGTCTTTCATTTGAGTAAGAGTAGTGGCCACTTTACACACCATTAATGATTTAACCAAATGTGTTCATATTATAAGATTATTAAAAGACTATTGTCCCGTATATGTTAATAAAATGAATGAGCAAATTAATTTTCTTCGATTTCAAACTTTTGATACGATATATTTTTTTCATATATTTTGTGGAACTTTGACGGAAAATTAGGATTACGAGATTTTGACATTAAAGTGACGGAACTACCGATAAAAACTCATAGATTCGCAAACACTCGACTGAAGCTGTTTCATGTTGTCACTCTACGACCTGATGTTACGTTACAGGTAATCATAAAACGATTTAAATAAAATTATACTACCGATAGACTGACGATTTTTTTATTTATTTTTTGATCTAATAAAAAAAAAAGTTATATTACATTATTATCATAGGAGTTAGTTATCACTCAGATAATGTTAAGATATTATTTTGATAATTTCAATGATTAAAGTTTTTGCGATTTTTTATTGATTAAAAATAAAGTATTCTATGTTTCAGATGATTATTTAAATAAAAATGATTGTGTTGTAGCCATTGGATTTATTATATTACTTTCTTAATATTTTTTTCTAGGTAGGTATATAATATATTTGAACGAACTAAAAACGCTTTCAGACTTCAGGGGAAATAATCCCAATGTATGATATAAACATTATAAGTAAGAAGTAATATTATGAACAAGCCGGGTTGTATGGGGTTCGGAGGTCCGAGATTCGAACCCCACTCTACCACAATTTAATTCCTATTTTCTAGCGCAGTCTAATGACGTTAATACGTCCTCTGACAAGAAAATTTTAATGTTAGTAATAAAAGCTCAAATATTTCGTTTCCTTTTTAAAAAAATCCATAACTCAACTCTGGGGTCTGTAGGCGGATAGGTGGGTAATTTAAATCCATTTTTAAGTAGTCCGAAATTCGAAATGAAAAATACTGTTAATTATTTTAAAGGGAAATTAACTGTCGTTATTTCATCTAACACTATTAAAGGTAGTTTAGAAACCCAATCTGCGCCTGAGCCTGTTAAATTTTTTTGGTATTTTCATATTTTCCAACAATAAAATTTGTTTAATAAATCAATAAAACACACACCATTGCAATCAATATTAAAAAAAAAAACATAAAACAACATGGTGTGGAAATACTCATGGTTTCTGTTATCAGTATGTATATTGGCCTTACTAGTATATTTTTTCTACAAAATACATAGTATACCATGAAGATGGCTCCTGCAATGGTAACGTCGGAACGAATTCAACTTACACGGGATGACTAAAAAAATATACCTATTGATACTGAAAACATGTTTACATAAGTTCCATTCCTGATTAATTTGAAAAAATAAACAATTAAATTTTTTGACGATTATAGTAAAATAAATCGGGTTGTGGTCCCGTGGCTAGTGTCTCGGACTCACAGACCAAAGGTCCGTGGTTCGAATTCCACTCTACCCCAACTTGATTCCATTTTCTAATAGTGAGTTATTTACAACTCGTTGAAAATGGCCCTCAAAATTAAATATTTGGCTAAATCATAAGAACGCAAATATTTCTTTTATAATAAAAAAAAAATAAAAAAAGTTTTTTTTTACGATCATTAAAAGTACAATAAAACAAAACAACAATACAATAATTTATTTACTTACTTGACAGAATTTCCGCGATCAGCTGCATTTGCATATTATGCGGTGGTTGAGGGATAGATAATAATTTTGTTTTTACACTTAGCGCCGGCTGCGGTACTACGTCCGACGGCAGTTTGCATACATTGCAGACTGCAGACTGCCTCAAGCTCGAATTGAAGCCTGCGACTGCTTTGACAGTCAGCTGAGCGAGAACACGAGACGGGGAGACGCGACACGTCACTCTGACCACATTAGCGCGCCACGCTATTACCATAACCCTAATGACGTGCGAACGTGGACCTCAAGCACGTATGAGGTGTTTAGAGTCCTAAAGAACGGCGATTAACTTTTGATGAAATTTTTTTTTTTAATTATATTATTTTATTAGCATGCTAACGAAAATAGCATTTTACTGTAATGCTAAATGCGAAACAATATCATAAGACGTTTTCTGGATTTTTAAGTTTTATTCGCACAATGCACAACAAACTTATTTCCTCCAGAAAAAAGTTAAGAATTTCTTCTTGCCGACTTAGTTTTAATATTTTTCATTTTATTTGCCGTAATAATTTATTAAGTTAATAATAATTTATTAAGTTAATAATAATTTATGAAGAGGATTGATAAAGTTGACTGCTTTAACCCTTATACTGCTAAACAACGATATATCGTTGTTGTTAATCCCTATCATAAAGTTCTAACTAGACTGATGCTGACGTCATAATCCCCAAAAGGGTAAATGAATTCGGGAACTGCTTGTTGCACTTAACCGTCAGTGGTATAAAACATTTTCAAAACATAAAAATTACTTATTCGACGGCTTATTATTTAGTTTCGTACCTATTTCAGGCCTACGGAAAATTTAATACAAAAAATATTTTCTTACGCGCAGTAAAAATTTAAGTATTAAATTGTACAGCAAAGTTTCTTGAAAATGAATAAAAAATAATTTAAAATATTTTAATGAAAACGAACAACTTTGAACGACGTCACTTGTTCATATGAATCAACCAATGATAAGAGGGTTGTTTAAGATTTCCGGTTTGCTAATCGTCAATAAACCAATCAACAGAACTAACCGAGAAGAAGTCCCCTTCTTCTTGAGACCTTGCGACGTCACACGCGGATTAATGTCAGAAATACAAAACTTTAAAAGATCGTAGCGCTGATAATACGATACATAAAAATTATTTTAAAAAAAGCTTCGTCTATTAACCATTTTATTTTTTTAAACCACTAAACATCCTCATTATAAATTTACTTATGATGTTTAAATTCACAGTGCTTTTAAGAAAAGAGAAACGACTAAACACAGGAAACTTCTAGCTAGTCGGGACCTGAAACAGTGAACTTTTTTACATTCCAGAAACAGTGAAATAAAAAATAAATCAATGTTAATAGTAAGATTTTTTATCACTTATATGACATCTGAGGAAAATAATTATATTCGGTGTTTTCCCCGCTATTAAACCCGATTCAGTGATTACGAAAATATTGATGTACTTCCGTAATGAATAACTAATTGAATACTTTACCTTTAATATAAAAGTTCTTATTTAGTGAGGTCCCTATATCACCGGAAAACCCCATAATTAAGAATATAAACAAATAAGTAAAGAGCCATAAAACATACAAATAATTCACCATGGAACCTAATGATTGTCAATTAGGATGTTTGAATATTAAAAAAATCATTTGTTAATTTATTATAATGGGTACCCACAGTAATGGGAAATCCAAATATTTTAGCTGTTCATTAGGTAGTAATTATTACTCTACTAACAAAACGTAATTATTAACTATACAAACTCTATTCTACAAACTATTCTACAAAGAAAACGTAAATGAGGTATATCAGCTCGATATTGATTCAAAAATACTTCAGAAAAAGCTTCTTCGATTTCGTGCTCTTTGTAAGAGTCATATTATAAATTATTATTTATCACTATCACTTAAAAAGATATCATTATTGTCTAATTCACTTTCGGAATAGGTTCAGCTGCTAAGCCTCTGAGTTTCTCGGCGAGATACTATTATTTCTTTATCACTTTTACTATCCGTTATCATTTTGAATGATATATTTTGTAAATTTATTCATAATAAAAAACACGCTTTGCAGAGTTAAATTGTTAGTTAAAGTAACAAAGTAAGATTAAAAATATATATAAATGTAAAAAATATGTAATTTACCTCAGCTGTTTGTAATTTCGGCAACTGTTGTCTATCTCGCTCAATCCATTATGCGTGAACTAGCTATTAGTTAAACGGAATATTTTTCTTAGAAGAGATATCAATTTGTGAGACAGTTGTACAAAAACATTTTTTTTTTAAATTAAAATTATATTATGACAACTACCAAGAAATAATATCACTTAGTACATTTACCGGTTACCTTAAAGTTTCAATCTAAATAACTCCCTACAAACATTTGGAAATACTCAAAATATTGTTGATTAAAATAACTTGCATAAAAAATTTAAAGTATTTTTAGGCATTACCTAGGAGGTTATATAATTTATCCAGATGAAACTCACCGACATCAATAAAGTTTAGTTTGCAAAAGTTAACAGTTGGGGTAATGTAAAAATTTATTTTATTTATAAAATAACCATGAATGTGGATGTGTAAACATACCCAGAATAGTGAATATTTCGCAGTGTGTAAAGTGGTCATTTGAACCAGCCAATGACAGATCATAAGTCCTGTAAATGCCTAGACTTCCATATTCCCTTGGCAAAAATGTTTTCCCTCTCTGTTGCAACAAATTTTAAGATATATTTTACTCAATTTTTGTTTAGCATGCATTTATGGAAGTGGTAGGTTTGATAATATATAACAGAGCACTTTGCCCCGCAATCAACAAAAAAACTATCATAATTATTTCGTTTCAATAATAACAATGCGCCTTGAGATTGCAGTACGAGATCAGTTTTGTTTGTTTTAATTTTCAATTTAGAAAGGGTTTACAACCGCTGTACGAAAATTGTCTATTTGCGGCACGAATTTTCTATCTTGCTCACTCCATTGGGTTTGAACTAGATATTTATGAAATGGAAGATTTTTCTTGGAATTGCTATTAATTGATAAAACAGTAGTGTGTTTGGAAAACAACGTATTCGATAAAATATTTTTGAAATGTATAAATAAGAGGATTTCTGATTAGATTCTTGAAAAACTGCGTAGCAGCGTAAGGGTTAAATACATGGGAGTACACATAACTGAGGATGGGAGCATGCATAAAGAGCTCGCAACCCGCCTAGGAATTGCTGGAGCAACTTTTAACATGATGCGTATTGTCTAGAACTATAGTCTATACTCAGTCAAAACGAAATGCCGATTATTCAACTCATGTATAATGCCAGTTCTCCGATATGGGTGCGAATCTTTGGACCTTACCAAAGCTTAAAACACCAAACTTCTGAGTTTTGAGATTTAGTGCTTGAGAAGAATATTAGGTATAAGGTGGTTCGATTTAATAACTAACATTGAAGTCCGAGAACGGACGCAGCAGCTTCCTATAACGTGGTCCTGGCTTGGACACGTGCTGCGCATGCCTCAGGAGAACCTAAACCCAAGTTGCCTCTTTTTTGAACCTGCGGGAACACGCCGTTCTGAAAGGCCGTCAGTGACGATCTTTAGACTTTATTCGGCGGAATTAAGGGGCGCTGGATTGACATGGGAAGAAGCGAGAGTGCTGGCTGGCGATAGGGTCTCCTGGAGGCAACTGGTGATGTCCACATGCTCCACTTAGGAGCGGATGTGGAAAAAGAAAAAAGAAGTAGAAGCATAATTTATATGTTTTACTGCATCTGTGCATCTTCATCGCAAAGTCAACAGAGTTATCTTCAATTGTCTTTAAAGTTATATTGAATTATCCGTACAAAAATGTGTATGAAAGTATTTTTGTTGATAACCTATAATTAAACATATTTTTTTAAATGGTTTATACAGAACACGAGTTACATTTCTATTTAAATACGGGCCCTGGTTAACAACGTAAATATTATTAAAATGTGATATTTGTAACATAATTTTAAAATAATAATGCCAAACATTTCACCCATTCGTTCTCCCAAAAATGAAGACCATTGTTGCACTTTCCCCAAAGATCAATAATTAGGAATATTTCAATTTCCTCTGCTAATTACTTACTACTATCTCCCGGCTGCTAATTTTTCCATCTTCTAATTCTGCCACCGTATGGCCGATTTCTAAAATGTCGTACCGTATAGACACAATCAAATTAGGATGGATTAACTTTTAAAAATATTAACTACAACATGTATGTAGGTGATGTAACATCGCGTTACCACAAGCAAAAGACAGAATATTTTGAAGTTCAGACATTTGGAAAAAAAACATAGACCTATTGTTAAATTTTCCATAATTTATAAAAAATATAAATGCCTGTTATAGCAAAATAAATTGAACATCATAAATGCGCCAGTTATAAAACTAGCGTGCACTCTCGCCTACTGCCAATAACCGACTGATTGAACGATTTTTTTGTCTCTTTCACACAAACACCTGTCACAGAACAGCGTCTGTGTCTTCTTCGTCATAAGTTCTATTCTAGTGCTCTTTTTTATGCAGTAAAACAGATTTAATGTGGTATTGGCATCACCTTCATTCGTATAGTTATTCTTCGCATAGTAAGCATATTAAAAAAAAATACGTTTACAAATTTTACTTTCCCAATCCGATGTAAAAATGACATTTTGAAGATGACGAAAAATACATCATTTAAAGAAATAAGAGAGATATATTAAGTCAAGACAAGTCGGGTTACGTCATAGCAACACATTATTATAACTACTATTTTGTAAAAATATTTATTTAATGACCTCTCTCAGGTAAAATTCCCGCTCGAGTGTAGATCAGCCGGCCTCGCGGTGTAGCGAGTACTGAATAGTCGGCGGGTTTGTCTGTCAAAAATAAAAATCATTGAAATACAATCCATATATATGTAATTGTATCGAGCCGCGAAGATTTTAATATCTAATAATCATTATAAACTTATTGGATTCAGCAACCAATGTTTTAACAATTTTAGCATTTGCAAAAGCTTATCATATTTAATTACAAAATTCACAACGCTTTTGCTAATTTTTGACGGACGTATCCTCGTCCTCAACCACCTTACCCTTACTCCTTCCCCATCCTGCTGGGTAAACAGGACCGGAATCAGGTACCTAATAAACGCAATTAATTTTTATTCGTTATTTTTTACAGTCTGTGCCCAGGCGGATGAAAAATATAATATTAATAGTTTGTGACTCGATGGCTGCTCTCAGGTAAAAATCCTGAAAAAGGAAATTGCGTCGAAAAACGTTAGCCTACGGTGCTTGAGATTTGATTCCCGAAGAGGTTGAAATAAAATATTTGTTTTTTAGTGGTTTTTCACTGAAGTTTTGCACTGTGTGGATCTGATGGCCATCAGTAGGAATTTTGCACTCTTCCGTCAGTTTGTCCGGACTTGGGTATCGCGTTGGGAGCTCTTCAGATGCGCGGACGCCTAGGTGGGTAAAATATGGTGGGACATGCAACTGTTCCTGTGGGATGCCCATTCAGTTGGGACTGTCCTCCCCTTACGGGGGTGGTATTCGGATCCTCTGCCTCTGACCACCCAGGGAGTCCTTCTTTATCCAAAGTCATCCTCTTATTATAAATATCCATTTTTTTACTTTTGTTTTTGTGTAAGTTATGTTTGTTATGTTACTATAGTTTTAAGAAATTGTTTTTGTATATTTGAATACATTTATTTATGTAAATTGTTTGTGAACATATTTTTTGAATAAAAAAAAACAGAGGCATTGAGGGAATCCTGAGGGGTGGGGACGACGTGTTGGCCTCTGTCTGTACGTCCTCCTCCCTCCTCCTTAATCTGCATAGAGTTTGTATTCCTTAGGAATATTTATAATAACTTTTCTCTATGCGCAGCTGCAGAGAGTCCCCCAGGACTCTATAATAGCTGCGTGTGGTTGGTAGGCTTAAGGATCTCCCCTCAATGAAGTTTTGCACTGTCTCCGGACTGGCACCTGAAGCGTAAAACTGATTGCCTTAGCTTTCTGTAACAGATGGTCGAGATACTTTGCATTTGATTTAACTCTGCAGTGCCCTGTGCACCACTGGGTGCGAATAGTGGCTTGATCTTGATGGTGATTTCTTACAAAATCAAAAAAAAATTCTCCGCCTCAGAATGCAGTGAAAAGTGTAATTGCATAATGTATTTTTATCGTGCGTGGTCGAACCTGCAAATCTACGATTGAGTTTTACTAATTTATTTAATGGCAGACAGATGCAATAATCAGTACACCGCTAATCTAATCTCCATTTGACATCTTTTATCAGAATTTGCATTTCAGGATTGCGCTTTTAAAATAAAAGGACACAACAGTTTTATTTGCTATTTTGCCGTTCTAACATAAACACATATTAAATTAATGTATGTTTAATTTTATCTGACATTGATTTCGTTTCTCCACAAACATATACTTAAAAGGTAATGTAGCCTGACTTTTCTTCATACAAACGCATTCCGTATTTTCTCCCTGGATTATGTCACTAGAGCATAGGTTATAGGTTCTAAAACTTATTTCGCCTGCCGCCGCCGCCACTTTAAGATTGAAACATTCTAAATCCCCCCAAAAATCTAAACACAAAGGCATATTAAAACAATATTTGAGTTTGTCCAAATGTTCGTAGAAAAAAGACTGGATTTCACCCCCTCGGGAGTCATTAAGATTAACAAATTACAACAGGGATGGAGATATTCAAGGGAATATGGAAGTCTAGGCATTTACAGGGCTTATGACCTGTCATTGGCTGGTTTAAGTGGCCACTTTACACACTGTGTGTAATCCAGCCTATCCGCAAACATTTGGACATACTCAAAACATTGTTGGAAAGCATTTGTAGTTGTCGGCGGAGTGGAGGGGAGTAGAAATCGATACATGTGTAAATAAATGCCACACCGGCCCGGGAACAATTTGTACCTTTTATGTTCATATTAAAAGCATTTTTTAATCAGCCACCGCCCTCCTGACCGCCTCAATGCCCCCCAATTTTCTCTGGGCCTCCTACCGCCCCCCTGAAGGCCTTCAGCTCCCACAAGGGCCGTTATCGCCCACTTTGAGAAAGGCTGCTCAAGAGCAATAATTTACACACACCATTGGCGTGTTCCTATTGTTTTTTATTTTTATTTTTTATAAATTGTTTATGTGGGACCTAGGACCATTCAAAAACCTTAAGAGGTTCCAGTTTTATCTGCCGTCTTCGGACACACGGTTTACAAAGGAGATAAATAGTTTAAAAAAACGAAAAAGGTGCCAAGGAGAAATTTCATTCTGATACTCATTCTAAAAAAAATATTACCGAAACGGGACAACGAAACGTTTGTTTTGCCGATTTTGATTTGGCATAATCAGTCCGATATGCAATTGTCTTTTTCGCACAGTATCGGGGAGGCATTTGCGAGAGAGTCACATAATAACAATGTCCAAATACCTATTCATCAAAATTTGACCATGTTCTTGGATCTGATAAATATTTGTAAGTAACGGAATCATTAGATAATCTTGTGACTGTTCATGAACATTATCCTTATTAGATAATATTTGTAAGAAAGTCATGATTCTACTATTGAATTTTGTAATTTTAGGAAAGCAGAATGTAGATATAGGTATATTTAATGTTGTTAATTGTTGTATTCTATAAAAAGCGGTTAGCCGTGTATAAGACGAAAAAAAATCTCAGCCATTGCATTTCGTTTTAATAGATACGCTAATCCTTTACTAGCTCCATCTAAGATTTAAAAAAAATATTGCGTTTCCCTCAACAATTTGTAAAAAATAAAACAAATCATGACGCATGCAATCATTCAAGTAAGAAAAATACATGCATATTTATTTTTGCGTAAATCGTTACCATGGCTACGACATAGCTCGCGGTTTTAAAATTGACAAAAAATGTACCTAAAAATATAAACAGTTTTCTACATTTTTCATAAATTGGATTGTATTCACAAATACACAAATAAAAAGATAAATTGGTTTTGGTTTTTCACGGTTGCATCGAAATCAAAAATTTTTTTCACCACACCATCTGATATTGACGAAAGTCTGTTGTAGGATGAAGAATGAAGACACGCAAGGAAGTTCATTACTAGTGACCCAGCGAAACAAGATTTTTAGAAAGAACTCATTTAAATAAGTTAAAAGCTCAACAATGTTTTGAGTATGTCCAAATGCTTGCAGACTGGCTGGATTTCCTCCCTAGGGAGTTATTCATATTTCAATTTGTCGCAACAGAGAGGGAAAACATTGTTGAGAAGGTATTTTGGCAACCTGTCATTGGCGGCCTCCGTGGTGTAGTGGTCAAGATGCTTGACTCACGCACGGAAGGTTCCGGGTTCGATTCCCGGTGAGAACACAAAAATTAAAAATGTGATTTTTCTCAAGCCTGGGTGCTCTGTGATGTAATTCACCACTGTAATTAGGCCTCCTGGCCTGTAGTGGTGCAAGAAAATGTTAATGTTAATGTTAATGGCTGGTTTAAGTGGCCACTTCACACACGGAGTAACATTCTCACCCGCATGGTAAAGTTCTCAGCTCTTTTAATTCACAAAAGTCAACAGATGAAAGAGTTAAGGAAATGTGGATGTTCAAACTTAGGCAGAATGGTGAACGTTAAACAGTGTGTAAAGTGACTACTTAAACCAGTCAATGACAGGTCATAAGCTATGTAAAGGCCTAGACTTTCATATTACCTTCTCAAAAATGTTTTTCCTCTCTGTTGCGACAAATTTTAACATGAATAACTCCCTAGGGAGGAAATCCACCCTGTCTGCAAGCATTTGGACATACTCAAAACATTGTTGAATTAACTACCCGGTAAAAGAAGAAATGGTTTAGCCAAACGAATCTCACCCACATGATAAAGGTTTCAGCTCTTTTACTTCACAAAAGTTGACAGATGGAAGAGTTGAGAAAATGTGTATGTTCAAACATAGGCAGAATGGTGAATGTTACACAGTGTGTGGAGTGGCCATTTAAACCAGCCATTGACAGGCCATTAGCCCTGTAAATACATAGACTTTCATATTCCCTTCTCAAAATGTTTTCCCTCTCTATTGCAACAAATTTAGACAAATGCTTTTTTACATTTTACATTTTTTTTTTTGCACCACAACAGGCCACGAGGCCTAATTACAGTGGTGAATTACATCACAGAGCACCCAGGATTGAGAAAAATCACATTTTATTTTTTGTGTTCTCACCGGGAATCGAACCCGGAACCTTCCGTGTGTGAGTCAAGCGTCTTGACCACTACACCACGGAGGCCGCCAAACACAAAAAGCTAAACACAAAGGCATATTTGTTTTAATATGCCTTTGTGTTTAGCTTTTTGGGGGGCTTTAGAAAATGTTTCAATCTTAAAGTGGGCGGCATAAGCCCTGTAAACGCCTAGACTTCCATATACCTTCTCAAAAATATTTTTTTATTATTTAGAATTAAAAGGAACGTTAAAGCGTCCAAAATTAGGCGTTTTAATTGTTAAACCTAACAAGTTCATTCATTCATCAAAATGATATAAAAGGCATACGTTGAATAAGATATGATATAATTTTTAGCGCTTTTTAGTTCGTTGTCACGTTATAAGAGTATGTACGTGTAACTTATATGCCACAGTTCTTCAGTGTACGCTAAAGGAACTTTAACTTAGTATAACTACGTGTAACTTATATGCAACAGTTCTTCAGTGTACGCCATAGGAACTTTAACTTAGTATAACTATGAAGGAATTACAAAAATATAAATATGAAAGATTTTAGAACTACTAACTATACCCAGTCGACAAATCACAAAATCAGTCTAATTTTTATTTTTTATGTTAGACATTGGCTATACAATAACTAATTATTTGCATGAACATCAATCCAATATCTCCAAGTGCTAATTAAACACCCGAGTACAGCCGGACGTAATCCAACATATCCCTACCGCAGTTTCGGACAATTTTCGTCAGAAATCGAAACCGCGACCAAAACTCGTTTATTGGCCGAAACCATAACTTCGGTCAGTCGCCAGCAATTACTCACTAAAAATGACATTTTATTGCGCTTGTAACGTGTCTATTTAATTATCATCATCCCCCTATCCGCACCCGATAGCGCATAAGGCACTACATTGGAACACCAAATGCAGCGTACTTTGATCATCTGTTGCATAAAGGTACGGTGATCAGTCTTGTGATTCAGGTACCAGTCCCGGGACAGTGAAATATTGCAGCCACCTACCACCTTTAAAAAAATATTTCACGTTGACCGTGCCAGGAATCGATTTCCCTTTTTAGGATTTTTTCCTAAGTAGCGAATCGAAAACACTCGTCCAGGGTTCTGGTTCCATTTCACACACATAATTGTATTCTTCATCCGCCCGGACGCTATTTAATTGTACGTCATTGTATTTGACTGCCCTTAATAAAGCATGCCTATTATCAAAATATTTTTTTTTATATACCCGTGTGACAATGTATATTATACCAACATATAATATACAGTCAATTCCAATCTTTATATATTTATCTATCTATACAGGTGTTCTTTAAACCCTGTCACATCCGAAACCACGATGATCAGTATGGGCCAGAAGACATATAAGCATGATTTAAAAAATATTTAGACCAAAGATTTAACAAAAAAAAAAACAAATGGTTGCTTACTTCTGCAGGGGAAAAGTGAGGGAAGCGCGGCGCAGTATCAGACTCCCCTCTTCCCTCTCCTCGTTTCACCCTGCAGAAGTAAACAACCATTTGATTTTTATGATGTTTTATTTTTTTTAATTGTGTTCGTACTAAAATATTATTTTAATGTGCCAATATGTCATCTTGCTCATACTGATCATCGTGGTTTCGGATGTGAAAGGGCTTACCTGTAATAAAAGGAAATGTTCGAATGGTTGTATTCGATGGACTGAATAACTACTGGACCGATTTATGTGCGGTTTTCAGATAAATGTACATATTTACCACGAGAAGGAGTATAGCGCATCAAATCTTCAATTTATTAAGTACAAAAAGAGTTGCGAGCGTAAATGTTTTTTTATCCATCACCAGGGTTGCATTAGCTGAGAATGCGTTTGTGTTAATTTGAATATTTTAGTACACAAGAAAAAAGCCAATCACATGAAATAAAAGCTAATTAAAAATTCAATTGACGAAACAATCATTTATACAAAGAGGGCCCATATGCATGGCAGTCAAAATTTATAGAGAGCTTTCTAAAAAAAATAAAGAAATAAATTTTATAAAGTTTATATTTGAAGCACTAACTTTGTGGTTATTCATTATAATAAAATAAATAAAGCAACTTTGTTTTTAACCACTAATTTTTATTTTCCACCGACCGGTTTCAAAGCAAACAAGCTTCTTCGTCAAGGTTTACGTAACTAATGAATTGATTCCTTTTTTATTTTTATCATGTTCACTAAATACTACACGTGGACCCATTAAATCAAGTCAAGTTTTTTCCTTACACGGGTAGTAATTTGATATCATTATTTTCGATGTAAGACAGGAGAGGACTAAAAGAAATATTGTTTATTTGGTTATTAATTATTGTTTTTTTATTATGAATCGCTTTTTTAATTTCTAAGATTTCTAAGTTGTCTAAATTTAATATTTTATTTCCAACATTAAGTACTTTAATGAAGTTATGATTATTTTCTTTCAGAGGTCGGTGGAAAATAAAAATTAGTGGTTAAAAACAAAGTTGTTTTATTTACTGAAATAAATTGTAATTAAAATTTTCAAGAGTGCTTTCTAATAAATAAATATTTCTACTGTATAAATGAATTTTTGGAAGATGTAATTGAATGAATTAAAATGTAAATAACGTAACACCGTTATTTTTATTACCGTTTGTACTTCTTATTTATTTACATTATTATTTTATTTTTTTAACTGTTTATTTTTTTACTATTTTTTTCGTCATTGTATTTTTTTAGTTTGTTTTTTTGGTCAAACAGTAAAAAATTGCTAGTGGCAAATTATTTCTTATAAAAATATATGAATAAGACCGCCATTTAACTGTGAACACCTTTGTTTTATTTAGGAATAAATATATAGATTTTTAAATATTTATCACATTGTTTATATTATGGTTGATAAAGATTTTTATTATTATTATAACACACTCGAGTCCAGGCGGATTCAGAATACAGTTTTCTGAGTGAAATAGAACCATAACGCTTAAAGAATGATTTGGACTCGATCGCTGCTCTCGGGTAAGTCCGCTTCGTTGCGCAGTGAGTGGTTGGCGCATTCGTCTAACTATTCTTGGGGTACTTTTAAGGTACTTTGGGAAAATATCGATTTTTAAGGTTGTTTAAACCGCATTATTTCATTGTTCCTGGACTGGCACCTGATGTGTAGGACTGATCATTTTACCTTTATGTAACAGAAGATCGAAATACGCCGCACGTGGTTTACCAGTTCAGTGCCTTATGCACCACTGGGTGCGGAAAGGGGAATGATGATGAATACAATGATTGCATTTTAAACGAATAGTAAAATTCCATTATTAATTTAATTAGGAATGCGCATTTTTGGAAGAATAAAATTCTGAGAACTTTAATAAAGTAAAGTTTATCTTCCATTTTTTTGCGACGAATGCAGTTTTGATGGATTCCAAACATTCTGACAATTGCTCGCTCCGATAATAGTCACGTATTTTTTTCTGAGAAAAGCAACGATGATGACTCGACTCGAAGTGTTTAGTAATCATCATGATCGTTTCCTTATCGACACCGAATAATGCGTGGAGAACCGGGCAAGATGGCCAGTAGGGTGGGCCGATATTTTTTTTTCCGAATTTTGAAATGAAAGGGGTCTAAAAAGTTGTATTTTGGATTACTCGGAATGCCAAAAATATCAACAAACAATCGATACTACTTTTGGGCCTCAACCAGAGCTTGAAGTTTTAAAAAAAAAAGTTTTTTGCGCTAAACCGGTTGTCGTTTCGTATTTAGGCAAGTAAATCAGTCCAATGAAATTTTATAATGTGTATGAAACTTTATTAAATAAGCATCTAAGGGCGTGAGTTGCACTTTGTTTTGTAATACATGGGTAGCATTGTTTTAATGCGCCATTGTTTTCGTCAATATTAGCCAGACGCTCAACGGAATCAGTTCAGCGGAGTGTAAACTTTTCGCATTTCGGTAGTTTTAAAACGTGTTCGAATTTGTAATGTGATTAAGTTATATCTGTATTAACAAAAAAAAATATTTTATCAATATAGATAATTAACATAATGTTCAAACAGTGAAAAACTTCAAACTTCGGTCGAAGGGCAAAATTAGTAAATAATTTTTACGGTCGATGTGATCCAAAATGCAACTTTTTCGACCCCTTTCACTTTGATGTCTAAAAAAAAATTTCATACATCATCGGCCCACTCTAATGGCCAGTCCTACACTTTTGGCGCCAGTTCAGTGAAAAACCATGAATAAGGAACTTCAGCCCTACGGGAAATTATATACAAAAAATGTTTTTTGATGCGCGGTAAAAATTAGAGCATTAAATTGTAGGGCAAAGTTTCTTGAAAATGTACGAAAAAAATATGTTAATAAAATGAATTACTTTAAACGACTAGTTTATATGAATCAACCGATGATAAGAGAGTTGTGGAAAATTTCCGGTGTACTCACAGTCAACGGACCGATTGGCAGATCTAACCGAGGGGTAGCGGAAGAGAACTTGAGACGTCACATGCGGATGAATTGCAAATATCCAAAACCATCGCGCTGATAATACGATACAAAAAATAAGTTAAGCTGAGTTTAATAGTCTATTGACAAATATAAAAAAAACCACTGAACTTCCTCATTGCAGAGGCCGTAAGGGGGAAAACCCACCTCCACCCGACGCTGTTATAGCCCCCCCATGTCACCCATGCTATCTAATGATTTTAATGAGGAAGTTTAGTACTACGGGAAATTGGATATAAAAAAAATATAATAGAACGACGAAGTTTCTCGAAAATGCATACAAAATCCAAATAAACTGCTTTGAGCTACGTCACATTTTTTTGCGAATCAACCAATGATAGAGTGTTTTGATAGATCTCCGATTTCTGGGAAGCCAACTTACCAGTCAGGACAACTCATGGACAACAACTAGTGGCGTCACGGAAGTAGTAATGATAAACTTACAAAACTTTGATATTACTATATTACTTATATTATATTTGTTACCTTTATTACCATGTGCATATGGGTGCTGGTTATATTAATTAGTCTTTATTAGTGTCGATTTGTTCCCTTTCACATGCTATCCTTATCGAATAAAGGGTATAATGTAGCGAATAGCGAGCTCAAATTTTTAATCTATGATCTATGTCATCGTAACTTTTTTAATACTTCGAGTGCATCAAAAAAAAAGTTCCGCTGGTGGTTTTTAAAATGAGTTTTTTTTCTCGCAGTCACGTATTCTAATAAAAGAATCGAAATATACAGGTGGTAGGTATTACAAATACTTTAAACAGTGTACATTATAATATAAAAATAATTTCATATCACATAATGCTAATTCAGGTTAGCCTGCTTAACAAGGCATCAAGTTCTCGACGTCTTAGACCTCCTTGTGAGGATGCACGCTGGCATCCGACTGACATGCCTGGAGGATCTTTGTGAGCACCATATGCTCCAACTAAGTAGCGGACATGGAATGATGATGACTTTTGGTAGGTCAACTATCAAATAATTAGTCAAAAATTAGTGCAAATACCGCTTTTCCGCTATTTTGATAAAATGTATTTGGTGTTCAAACGTGTATCTTGATAATAAAAGTATTGATCCTACGAAAAAAAAAATCATTACGATTTTTAAGTAAATTTTATTTTTTCAGACTTTCGTATATTTTTTTTCTATAAAATCTACAGGGACGTAATTATACACAAAAAACTGATTTTAAGCACCATTTTTTCAAAATCGCGGCATGAGCGGTGGTCGTTCAAGGTCACCTATGTCCACCGATCCTGTTAAGTTTCAAAACATAAGAACCTATTTTTAAAAAAGTGAAAAAAGTACATACCGAATGACCTTAAACGTCCCATACTTCTAATAAATCTCGACAACCACCCGATGGATCTAAATCTGATTTTCGCAGTCATGTAAAGTGTTTCAATGCTTCTCGTATTTGTAATATCTTTTAAAAATAAAAATTAGTACGTCAAATTCGTTTCTTACCGAAAAATACCGTAAAATACCGTATTTTACCATAATCTGGTAAAATTCCCGTAAAATACCGCGGTAATTTTACCGCCTTGCATCTCTAGTGCCAATGTTCAGTAATTTCAATAAATTCCAACTTTATTTTGTGTGCAAAATGAGAAATGTGCCTAAAAAGGCTATCCAATTTATTTAATGAAATAACATATTGTATTATTTACTTCACTTTAAACCAAGGTTTAAATCACGAATTTTTACTGTGAAATATTTATGTAGGTATATTATTTTAATTTACAAGTCTTATGATGTCTGAATTAGAAAACAATGAGTGGGTCTCGTAATATCATCAAAGGCGTCATGTTCTCTTTTTCTACGCTTGCACAGAGTAAAATTGCAAAAGGGATGTAATCAAAACACCAGGTATTTTTCACCAATCTTGTTTATTACATGCATGTAAAAATAGCCGACGGGAATATTTATACAAGTAATTATGAAAAAGAAATAAATAAATATGTCAATTATTTTATCAAATGTATTTGATTAATCTTGCCTATGCTACCTTTTACTGGATTACATTTGCTAATAACATTGTATTACATAAATAAACCTATTATAATAGGTAGGTAAATAAAAAAATGGCATAAAGTAGTGGATTGTAATTAATTAACAGAAAATATAATCTCCCAAGGAATGTGACGAATACTCACAAAATTAAAATAAATATTTCTAAAACTGCCGTGATACAGGGTTATCTAGTGAGGAAACCAAAAAATGAGAAATATGAGCATTTGATAAATTATAATTATACTGAATTGGAGACCCTTAAAAAAACTTAAAAGCTATATTTCTGCAGATTTGTGTTTTGGTCTGTTGGATAAAAACGAACTGAGGAAATGACATGTTTGGAAACTTTTCAGTATCAGATAGCTTCTTAAAGATATATATAACTTTGCCTTTACTCAAACCTCACAAAATGCAGTTTCGATAATATACGTAAGGACTATCGATATTAAAGAAAAGTTGTGATTTAGAAAAAATGACTGAATGTACCTTTACCTTAATTTGAAAACCGGTTAAGTATTGTATATTTTCAGAAGACAATTCCTTCCTATAGTGGCTAAAACTACGGTAACATAATATAGAAATAATATTTGATGTTTGTCTTTCTATTATTTAGTAATGTATTGTGATTCTGCCTTCTATATCTGGATGAACTGGATCAGTTATAGATATGTACTCACCCAGTTCATCAGCAACATTCAACAAAAGGATGTTATTAGAAACATTTTCTTCTTTGAACATGTTGTAGTTATCTCCTCCGTGAAACATAAATTCAGTTACCAAAACTTTATACTCCTTGTTATCTTCCAAAGGAGAATAAGGCTCCTCCTTGCGCTTATTACAAATCACATGTGCCGAGACCACTCTGTTTCCCTTCGCATGAGTCACATTATATTCTACTCGCAAAGCAGAAAACTGCAAAAAATATCCTGGTTTCTCTATATGATCATATTTATAAACAGACCATTCCAGAGCTTTCTTCAACACCTTTCCTGTCAAAACCAGTTCTACAATAATATTACCGAAGGGCAATGTATTTAGAATATCGGCTCGAGATATGTTCACATTAGCGTTGATAGAAGACCTGATGGTTCCCCCTGATACCAGCACAATGGGTCCGCATAAACTATCATCAGTTGACAAATTGTATTTAATGTTATAGGCATGTGCTACTGCATCGGTGATGAGATTTCCTATGTTGCATTCTTTTATCCGACAGTCAACAGCATTTAAAAGGACAGTAGATTTGCCAAAAATAGTTGAACTGTAATTCTTAATTCCAGGTCGATAAGATTCCAGCAAATCCAGGACATCCTGTTCTTCTGGAATGGAGCTGTCCAATAAAATTGGATGCCCCTCGTAGCTTAAAATTTCGCCTTCTGAATCAAATTTTAAACTAAAATTTCCTAAATATTTCGTGTACGCGTATGCTTGCAATACTGGCACCTTCTTCCCTGAATCTTGATGAACTATTGTTGGATATGGTCCCGCAACTGGTTCATGGTTTGTTGTATTACCATTCCATAAAAATGTATTGGTATGTCCACCAATTACCAAATCAATCCCCAGAACTTCCTTAGCAATTCTTTGGTCGGTTTCATATCCTGAATGACCCAAAGCAATTATAATTTTAACGCCTTTGGCTTTTAATATATCAACTTCTTCTTGAACAGTATTGATTTCGTTTAAAAATTTTATACGGTTTCCTGGAACCAAATGCTTTGTGTCTGGTGTCAAATAACCCACTATACCAATTTTTGTATTATTGATATCTAAAATTACAGAACTTTTTAGATTAGTAACCGCATTCAACGTTGGTTCCTCTGTAATATCTATATTAGAAACTAATACGGGAAATGTCACATTTTTTAAAAATGGTACGAGTCCACTTACTCCTTTGTCCAATTCATGATTACCTAAGCACTGAAAGATAAACTCAAATATTAACCAAGTATTTTCATCAATTCCAGTAAGTACATCCTATCGTAATAAGTACATCATAAATAACAAGTCTCTAAAAATTACAAAGTGTAGGAATCATTACCATGGCATCAGGTTGAAGTATATTAAGGAAGCTTGCAGCTATTTCCCACGTGTAAATAGAAAACCAAATTGTTCCAGAGTATGTATCTCCGGCATTTAGATATAACACTGGGGGACCTTCCTCCTTTAAACTCTTTTTACGAGATTTTCGCACTCTGAAAACATAATACTAGCATTATTTTTGTATACATAAGAAAAAAAATGCAATTTAATGATTGGTTTATCCATACACATGAGCAATTCTTGCAAAACCTCCATAACATTCGTTGGCTGCTTTCTCTGCATCACTACATTTTGAAGACACCCGTGAAGTTTCTTCAAAGTGTCCATGCATGTCATTACTGTGTAATATCAGGAGTTCGAAGTTAGATCCATTTTCCTTCGATGCGATAGTGTAATAAGAACTTTTTGCGTCAATAATTAATAGTACTAGACAGAAGATGAAAATCGTCTTTGTAATGTGAAGGAATGCCATAACTTAAACTTATATATATTTTACTATTAAATCTAGATTAAGTTAATTCAATTTTTGTTTATTGCATCGATAGTTTGATACTTTATATATATATTTACACATTATATTATTTAAGTGTGTTTCTTTATTATTTAAATAAAAGAAATTTGGTTAAGAATATATTAAATTAATTTCTTTGTTTAAATAATTTTAGATGTCAAATTAACACTTATTATAATTTTGTCATTCTTCTCTTGTTGCTTTCTGGCTTGTAATTAAAGTTTTAAATCCTTACTAAATGTAAACATTTAATAATGATTTCATTTAAAAAAAATGTGTTTTTAAATATTCTTTTTTTAAAGCTCACAACTCATTACAAGATACAAGAGATGGGTTAAAAATAAATTGACCTATCTTTCGTTTCTATAATAAATTTAATGCTCCTCGTAAAAAAATTCAACTGTAATCTATGTTTTCCAGTTGGAAAGATTGAGAAGTTTATGGAAAAATTATAACATAGACAATTTGGATGCTTTCATATCACTATTTTTTTCCAAATATACTATTCTTTTTTAACAAATAATACACTAAACTGAATGACTACTCTTGAAGCAATGAAACAAAAATCAATTACTGTTCCTTATCTTATTGTCAAACGTTTGTCACTTTTCAATGATCCATAACAATAACTAACACGTTAAACCCCTCGATCAAAAAAGAATATCTATTTTAACAAAATAAACATTATGATAAAACTAATATTAATCATTTATATAAAATATTTTTAAAAACTTTGAATTATTTCAATATACATAATAAATTGAGCTGTGGTATCGTGGTAGTGTCACAGATTTGGCTCAAAATTCGAGGATCCCAGTACACTGATAATCCTGAACAACTGTTGGTCCAGAGCAGGCTTAAGAGTACATTGGTACATGAGGTGATGATATTTCCTCATGTTCGAAAAATTCTGAGGTATCTCTACATGAGGAAGGATGTTAGTTATCCGTGGTTATTTCCCACTGCATTCCTCTTGGGCAGGCCGGGACCAACAGATTGCAACCTAAAAGGGAGGAGTTCACACTGATTCATTTTTTTCAGACTGAGAAGATATCGAGAACTCTGCCTTTTTTGGAATATTAATTTTTATGTTTCTGATTAATATCTCGGACAGCATCAACATAGACTATTATACCTCCTAGCTTCCAGAACCAACTTGCCTCTGGTTATGCCGATTGGAAGAGCAGTCAGGGAACTAAACATAATCATTTTGGAGATTAATATCTTTCAGATCAGTGAAACAATGTAAAGGAGGCGAATATTCTTGCAACTGTCTTCATGGTATTAAGCCATCGTTCAAGGGTTGCTGGCCCGATATGTTGTCCCAATTTAACGCCTTAAATATTTGGTTATTTGTAATGTTATTCGGTACAATCAAAATAAATTTTAATGATTTTTACTATTTATGTTCAAAGCATTAACTTTGTGGTTAAACATTTTATATTAATGTTAGTTAAGATAAGTATTAAACCACTTACCGACTTTTTATTGCTGGTGTAGAGAGTCCTGACGAAGAGACAGGTGCGTCTCAAAACCGATAGGTGTAAAAAATCAGTAAGTGGTTAAATACTAATATTTACTTACATTAATTGAATGATGTTTGTTATGTTTTTAAGTGCATTTCAGAAATTATGTAGAACATTTTTGCATTTTTCAAAATACATGAAAAATTACAATGACCACAAACAAAGGCGGCCGCTAGCTAGTGACGTATCTGTTACCTGTATCGTATGAGTTAAACAGAAATAAAGAGGAATCAAGGAAGCATAAATGTTTGCATTTGTATTATTCACTATTTATGCTCTTCAAAACGGTTGATGATAATGCAATATTTATATGTTAGATATAACTAGAATAGGAGTAACGTATCTATTTATTACACATCAGTACCTTCTTTATATTCTTTTTTTATTATTTTGAATATTGAAATAGGGCACATATAAACATATTCTTATGTGTGCTCTAATAATTACATTGTATATAACATGTATGTTAAATATTATTTATAAACTGTTAAACAGATATTTCTTAACGTAGTTTAAATTTTTTTATTGCATTATATAAAATAGAATTTTGTGACATTGCCATTTTTCTAAATGGGAGTCTGAATTTCTCCTTATCATGTTTTATTGGCTTTAATATTTTTTTTTTCCAAAATTCTGTGTTTATTTAGAGTTAATAATTATTATGTTTTTGATAACAAAATAATCGATAAGGCACACCAATGTCATTATAATGTTTAATAAAATATATGAAGAATATAAAATACAGTGCCAGTCCACTGACACGAAAACCTTATAATCAATTTATCTCTTATTGTCATGACAGCCTATGGCGCAAACTATGTATACGAGAAAATAGGAAAAATTGTGGCAAATTAGGAATTTCTGTAATGTAATGTATTTATTTAGATAGTTGTAAACAAAAACTTAAACTAGTTATAAATTACATTACAGTAGAGTCTCGGTTATCCGACCTTCCAAGTTATCCGACCTACTGGGGAAATGCCTCTTACTTTACCCGACTGCACGCATTATGTTCGCGCGCCAGGCGTCAGTCCTCAGAGCTTACTTGGCTCTTTCGCTGAGTTTTCGTTCGTTACATCAAGTTATGTTACATGTACATATTTGAAATGTTTTCAATGTGCAAATAAAATTATGTAACACATTTTCAATGTCGTTTTTATCATTTTCCGTGTTATCCGACCTTTCCGCTTAACCGACCTTGCCGCGGCTGGTTTAGGTCGGATAATCGAGACTACTGTATAATGAATATGAACAAAAATAATCTCAGTTACTTTATTACAAGTTATATTCAGACACATTATGTATCCGATTTTTTTTCCTTCATATTTTCCATTCCTCATTTGATTGAATTCTTTGAGTAGCTTTTGTATGCGTCATCTCCCTGTTTTTGAAGTTCACGCAAGGGTTGTAGTATACCATTATTGGTTGGTTTTCCAAATTATTTTTTTTTTTTGGGCATGATATTGTTAATTAGTTTCATCACAAAACGATATTCTCTGTCATTTATTTTGCATATATGTAGGTGTTTCATATTCTAATTTTCTTATTGATAATCCATACTTATTATTTTTTCGGTGTTATTTTGTTTTTTGACACCAATCTTCAAAGAAATCCAATGAAAAATTAAGGTGTTGATTTGGAGAATGACAAACCACTGCATATTATATTCCTGTTATAAATTTATTCTTAACTTTTATAACGAGCATTCTCAGTTTTATTTCTTGCAGAACCTCATTTGAAATTATCTTAAAAGAAATTTTACTGGGGATTACGATAATTACACCTCCTGTATCCCGACTTAACGAATCACATCTGACAGGCGTGTACCTCGAAAACATTACTTCAATATTGCTTTAAGCACTTGAAACTTTACATAAAAATTATTTTTAAAAACCTTTTTCACCACAAAAAATGTATTAGGAAAATGAGAAAATTTAACTTACTTTCAACATTATTTTTCCAACTAACGTAAAAATAAGTATTTTCAAATGGCACGTAAAGGGTTAATATGAATGATAGACATAACAACTAATGATTATAATGCAATATTAATGAGAATGTTTAGCGCTACCTGAATATAGCGTTTTAAAAATGTTTTTTCAGATATTAAAAACATCAAACTATATGGTAATACTTCTCTAAAACATATTTAAATAGTTAATAAAAATTTAACAAGTTTTTTATCTACTCATTACCTGTGATGTCATAATTTCACAAACTAGTTTTTAAATCATAAATGCTGTTTGACGTCGGTTTTAAGTATGGGTATCATTTTTATTAACCAGTATCAGTACACATATGAATATTCAACACAACACATGTGGGCTCATCTACTTTGCCATCTGCTTCAGGGGATTCGCAATTAATTATGTTTTTACAATTTTGGAGTTCATATGAAGCTTTGCAGCTAGCAGTTGTACACTTAGGTATAAATTTCAAAGATCTTTCGACTGTCACAATATTTTTTTTATACTATATTATATTTATGTACACCACACTTTTGTGATTTTCAAACCAGGTCCTTAATATTTTGTCAATTACATACTCGAAAAGAACTAAATTAACTTATTTAGAACATACCGTTGCTAAAAAGAAGTTAGTTGTACTATCTAAACTAGGTTAAATCCTTAAATTCCTCATTTCAAAAGCTTTTACTTTTAATAAGCAAGTAGAATAAACATTAAACTTTCTTTTTAAATCAGTACAAGATAAGTGGGTTTGTCTTTCTCTAAAAGAAACTAGGGCGGGTGCTATAGTAATTGGACATTCTAAATCTAATGGTGAAAAATAAATAAATGAAATGCGTCCATTTTCTTAGGTTTTTACGAAATAAATTCTTACATTTATATATTTTTGACCATTGGATTTAGAGTATCCAATTACTATTGCATGTCCAATTACTATAGCACCCACCCTACTTATTTTTGTGGAAAGAAATAATAGTCACACAATTGTATACAAAATTTTATTAATAATAATACTAACCAAAACATTTAGTGTCTGCATTGAAAGAAAGTTATGGGGAATATTGTAGCGTAATATCACGGACATGGTGTGATGAGGGCAAAACTGCAAAATTCTGAGTTAAGTTTTAAACCAAAAACTGAAAAATTAATTCTATCGACGATTTGAAGATAAAAATATCACCAATTGTTTCATACATATAAAGAATGTAACGATAATAGACTTGTTTAGATGTCAGTAGAACAAAAAATCATTGTCGTTTTGTAGTTTCACCATTATCACCAGTGTAAGGGTATAGAGCAAGGATATTTACAATATTTAATAAATCACCACCAATTCAATTTCGGAAAAAAGTCAATGTTGAAAATGAATTATAAATGAAAAATATCCTACTTATGCATTACAATCATTCACAAATAATACATCTCTATTTTTAAGGCCAACATTTCCCAAAGTTTTGTTCTGCTCCGAGCAGTCCAGTACTCGCTTAGGGAAATTAGTTGTTATTTCAAATTCTTCCGGAGAGAGAGGGTGACTGTACACATAGTTGTAAATAACCTGCAAATAAATATTGAAATGTAAACAAATATGTTCGCAGGTCAATGATATATTAGAGATATCTAATTGCATAGTAAAAATACATTATAAAAATTAAGGAAAACCACATTAATTTATTTTTACAAGCAATCTTGAGCATTCCAAATATGAAGAGTTTCAAAGAAAACAATTATAATAAATTGTACTTATTTAACTATCTGGAAAACACAAGAGAGTTGAGTTGGCAGCCAACTGAAGCCTAGAGGCTATTTGTAGACACCCAACAGGGGTGCAAAGATGAAATGAATGTATTGTAATTAATACAATACATACGAGGGGGCGTTCAATATATTCTCGGTATGGGTATGAAGGAAAAGACTTAGAATATTTTTTTTTTATTTCTCAATATAGTCACCCTTAATATCTCTGCAATTCTTACTTCTAGCAATCAATTTATTTAAACCCTCAAAAAAATATGATTCCGGTTTGTATCGAAATGCTCATTAATTGTTCGCTTTTAACGAGTCATCGTCTTGAAATCGTTTCCCACGAATGTCTTTCTTTAGATTTGGAAACAGAAAAAAACCACTTGGTGCCAGGTCTGGACTATACGGTGTGTGATTGATTTCTGCAAAACAACATTCACGAACTGCAGCCTTCGCAACATGAGCCTTGTGCACCGGTGCATTGTCGTGGAGGAGCAGGATCCTCCTGGCCAATTTCCCCCGCCTTTTCTCTTTGATCGCCTCCCACAATTGATAAAGGATGCTAGAGTAGTATTCTCCGGTGATATTGATGCCCTTTTTCTTGTAATCTATGAGAAAAATTCCCTGGGAATCCCAGAAAACTGTAGCCATGACCTTCCCTGCGGATTGTGTCACCTTGAACTTCTGTGGGTGCTCTGTACATTTTCGGTGCCACTGCATGGACTCCTGCTTACTCTCAGGATCATAGTGATGAACCCAGGTTTCATCCCCAGTAACAATTTTGTCAATAGTTTCTTTAGAATTTTCACCACAGAGCTCCAAAAACCCTTTACAGCTTTGTATGCGGTGAGATTTTTGGAGTGGCGTTAGGAATCTCGGCACCCATCTTGCACTGACTTTTGGTATGTGTAGGCGGTCATGTAAAATAGAAACAATGGTACCAATGGATAGGCTAGTAATCTCGGCTATCCTTTTCACCTCCATTCTGGCATCCTCCGATATTAAAATTTCTATTTTCTCCACATTTTCTTCATTACTGGCCTCGATTGGCCGACCGGATTACTCGTTGCCTTCTATGCTCTTTCTACCCCTCTTCAATTCACTGAACCACTTTTGAACTGTCGATAATGAAGGATCCCCGTAAACTTTTGACATCTCTTTGTAGATAGTTTTCTGATTTTTTCCTTGTTTGGTGAGGAATTTTATAACGGCACGGTACTCGAGTTTGTTTGACTTTGCGAAATGACTCATCTTGCTTGTGTTTCGGGGACAGCTACTCAATGATTGATGATCCGTTTGTTATAAAACTCAATACTTATACTACTAATGAGTGCAATATAACGAGGTAATTAAGTATTCATTCATAGTTGCACTCCTTCATATCAATACCGAGAATATACGCCCCTCTATACAGTCAAACTTGGTTATTACCAGGAAAATGACACTGACTGAATTTGATCGTTATAAGCATTACTCGTTATGCCAGAGAGATTTTAAATTCCAATCGCCATTGCATACTGTCACTAAGTAAACAAATAAATATATGTATAGTTCATAGAGATAATTTTAAAATAAAGCTATTAAGGATAACCATAATAATAATAAATATTTTAATGTATTTAGTTTTCTGATTTATTTATTTGGCAAAATATATTTTTATTAAACTCACTTTGAGACTATCAGTCAAACTAAATCTCCTCTCCAAACGAGCTCCACAGGGAAGTTTGATGAGGAACGATATTGCTTGAGGATCAGTTACTTCAGGTTCTGCTGGTAACTGCGATGCCATAGCTATCTTAGCGTTCACTAAATCCTAGAAGAGAAAATTATTATCTTAATTGCAAAATATTGAATAAAATACACAAGTTGTAGACAATAAAAATGTAGGACTAAGTGAAAGGTTCGTAGCATCAATTTTTTTCTGTTATAGTAATAAAAAAGCTTAAGATATAAATGAAAACTGAAAATAATGCAGCATCAGTCAAATACCACAACTGATTAGATAAAATAATCTTTCAAACTTACCACTTTTCTTTTCACCTCATTAGCCGCATTATCACTTTCCATTTGCTGACGTTGTTGTTCTTTCTGCTTCTCTTCCATCTTCATTCGTTCTTTTTCTTGATCAGCTCTCAATGAGAGTTCATAGGCCTCGTCTTGCTGGGCTCTGAGGTTCGCATTCAGGATCCGCTCGTATCTGAAATAATGTTTTATATAATCTATAACACTGGACAAGAACATTATAAATTGGATAAAATTAAAGAAATATAAATAGTGATCAAAAAGATAGCTATGGCATTTGTAAATGAGAAAGTTCAGTGGTTTTCTTTTTTTTGTTCATAGACTAAAAAATAAGGCAAAAATTTTTACGGATATTTTATTTTCTCATCGCTATGATTTTTTTAAAGGTTTGGAGTTTTGAAATTACTCTGCCTGTGACATCACTAGGTCTCATCGGTGAGTTGTCCTGACATTAAAAAGTAGAACCCCGTAGCGTCAAAATAAAATATATCACAACACATGTCAATGGTATCATTATTGGTAGATTGACAAGAACTTGTGGTGTCATTCAAAGTAGTTCATTTTTATTAAAACCATTTATATGAATTTTTCATATGTTTTTTCACATTTAATGTTCTAATTTTTACCAGGTGTACGAAAACATTTTGTACATACAATTTCCCGTAGCAATGAACTTCCTCATCGTTAAGAGTAAATTATTTACACTTGTTGTCGTATAACAAAATTAAATTCACTATTGCACTGTATTACTAATACAAACATTCCAGAAATTTAAACAAGATGTAACCAGGTTCCTTTCATATCTAAAAATATATTATATTCAGTTGTTTCCTAAATACTTTCAACTAGTTTGACCGGGTTCTCTTTGATGGTTTGATTGATCTTTACCTGTCAGCTCTAGCGGTTGCAAGATGAATTTCATTGTACTCTAAGATTTGTGAAAGGTGGCTGTGCAGGACATCGGCGGAGCACGTTCCGACAATACGTCCCACAATAGTCATCTTGCTCTGGCGAAGTACAACAACACACAGCAAGGGGAAGGTGCGACCGGCTCCCACAGACTGTGCCACGCGCCAACCCTCCGGAGACTCTACACTGCATCCCCACATCAGGGTCTTCTCATTTATGTACGAAACAACACGCTCATCGGAAAGAGTTTGCCTAAGCGACAAAGGAAAACTGATTATTTATCATATTTCGGTGACAGCTATGTGTACTATCAAAATGTCAAACTTTAAATACTTTTCTTCTTAATATATTAAATTTTTATACTTGTAAACAAATTGCTCTGAATCTCTGAAGAAAGCTCAGTGAATGAGCAAGAAAAACTGATATTTTCTTTTAATCACTTTTACCTCAAACATTTTTTAATAAAATTCTAATAAATATTGGAGACTAGAATACATAAATAAAATTCAGTATAAATATGAATAATATTATCAATGACAATTCCGTTTGCAATTGTCTTTCATGGCAGATGAACATTGCATTTTCTAGTCAAGTAGACATGTTAATGGAAAATAATGGGCCGGTTTTAATGTACTTAGCAATGAAAAGTTACACCATCTTTTTTACGTTTATCATGTATAAATGTCAAGCTCAGTTTACACAGTTAGATATATACCATTGGCGTGTTCCAATAGTTTTTTTTTTTTGATAAATTTTTTACTATGCGAACTAGGACCATCCAAAAACTCTAAATAGTGCCCAGTTTTATCTACCGTCTTCGAAAGTACATCGTTCAAATACGAAAACTATTATTTTTTTAAAAACGCTAATAGCAACGACATGGAAAATTTTACTCTGATACTCTTTTCAGGTTCAGTTTTGGGGTGCGGAAATCATGAATACGAGACCTACATTTAGTTGATTTTAATTAGGCATAATCAGCCCGATGAGCATTTGTCTTTTTCACTTAGTATGAGGAAAGCATTTTTCACTTAGTATGGGGAAGACAAAGTGGACTTCAGATTTTTATTTCAACCTCAAAAAGCATGTTTATGATGTATTGATGTAGCTTATTGCGATAATTTCTACATTTTAACTGCAAAAAGTGGACTCCTGTTTTGTGTCCTCAAAGGTATTGATATGCATTTTAATTTTTGTACAATACTGTATTAAAATTTACAAAACCATATTTCTAAAACAAAGAAAATATTTTTTTAAATCTTTTTTTTTTTTCACTCTTCATATTTTCAGACATCTCATATTATTTTATATATTATGTACATTAATTGTTACACTACGCAATTTCAAGATTTAATGTTTTCCTGAGGCTAGCGCAACACTCAGCGGAAATTCCGTCACGGAAAGTCTGCAACCAAATGAGCAGCCACACTTCATGCGGCTTATTCATTGGCTACCGAGCCTTATATGGTTGACATAATTTCTGCTGAGTGTGGCATATCCCATTAGAAAACATGCAATGCAGAGCTGCCGATTAGACGCTGACGAATAATCCGGGCATGGAGATCAATAGTGGCGCTAGCCTAAATAGTTGCTATTATATCCTATTCCAATTTCCAGTTCTGGGTATATGGAATAAACCATCACCGTGCTATTAATATAATAATGTTAATATAGTTTTTTGGTTTATTTTTGTATTAAGAAATAATAAATATGTTGTGTAAACACAAAAAATAATTGCATTCATCTATATAACAGATTATTTTGCATCTATCTTTACCAATTTTAAGATTAAACAGAAAGTATTAGTCAAAGCATTGTCGACTTTTTTGCACGTGCATCAACATTTTTTTAAGTGTCCTATAGGGCAATAAGGTAAAGTAAAATTTGAATTTTATGGAATATTACAGTGGCTTACCGGCAAAACTTTTGAATATCCGAGGCACTGTCAGAATGTAAATAGATTAGAAGAAATTTTAGCTCCTGCTTTGCGTCATTAAGAGCCTGAGAGTATGTTCCTTGGTAGAATACTGGATGAACTGGATAGCGCGAGGAATATGTATTGATAAACCCCATCACATCTCCAAGTGGGTCTGTTACAACTATTGAAAAAGTTTTTTTTTTAAAAATCAAATAAAATAGTAACTAAATACTGTAGCCTAAAGGCCGTTTTACGTTGGGCATAAAATGGTACAAGATCTTGTGCAAGTTCTTGCGCAGTTTTTTGAACAATAATTATTTTATTATTGTGCCAAATCTTGGGCCATTTTATTAGCTGTTTTACATTGGGCAGTTTCTTGCGCGTAAGCATGCGCAGTACGTAGTTTTCGACGCCATTAGAGACTACAGGCTGTCTGACATTTGACAGTTCGCAAACCGAGCTATTTAGTGACGACGCCGTTACTGATAACTTACAATATATTATTAACATAAGGCTTCTAAATCAACATGGATTGTAAACATTTGCTTTTAGCAGCTTTTGCAGTGTCTACAGTCTGCAGTCTACCCAAAATGCTCTTCCTAAAAAATGACAAAAAACTCAATGCCAAAAAAAAGATTTGATCTAAACGATTACTGAAGGCATAATTCAACATTGAATTTTAGAAAAATGTTTAATAACTTTCACTTCAAAATCATTGGAACATATTTTTATTTAAATGTTTTGTCTTTATATACGAGTACCAATGTAGTTTTTAATCTAAATTTCAAGAGGCGTAATCTGCCAGTGGAAACGAAATTATATTTTAGTTACTTATATAAAACTTATAACTGAAAATTTAACAAAAATATCTTTAAAAAATACATAATTATCTCATTTATGTTTTTTTCATATTGCGAAATTCGAAAAGATCTGCGTTTTAAAATAGCAAAGTCGTATGATTTGCTTACTTTTCATCAGACTACAGCCGAAACATTTTTATTGTTGGGTCTTGACAGATCTTTGTTCAAATATTGGTTGAAAAATACGCATTCTATATTTTTCTGAATTTGACCACAGATTTATTTTATTTTACATAGACACTGAAAAAACATATTATTTATAGATATTGAGTTCTACGATAAAACTATCTCCTCATTGTTTCTCTTTGCTTTTGTAATAAATGTCTTAATTTTTTTTTGTGAAATGGCTTTGCATATTCAATTTAATGCTTTTTCCAAAGATTTGTTTTTTTTTACGAATAAAGAAATTAAAAGAAAGATTTTTGTTTATGATCTCTTCAACTCCTTTTTAAATAAAACGCATTCAAAGAAAAATGCCGTAAACTTTTAATTGTATTATAACAAATGGATTTTCATCTGAATTAATTCAGTTCGGCAATTCAAGTCAACACTACGGGACGCGAACCTTATTCGGGAGGATGTGCAGAAACTGGCAGCTGACAGATGCATAGAGGCACTTTGTGAACAGCATATGATATTTATTCATCATTATTTAAGATCCAAAATTTTGAAAAAATTGTGATTTCTATTTATAATACAAGCATGAAATATAAAAAACAACATTTTCCAATACATATTTCTGAATAAGTTTAATAGAAAATCATCATCTTTCCATGTCCGCTACCTAGTTAGAGCATTTGGTGTCCACAAAGAGCTTCCAGGCATCTCTGTCAGCTGCCAGCTCTTGCACATCGTCTCAAGTTGGGCTTGCGTCCCATAATTTTGACAAGAACTGCTGACAAACAGTCAGCACCGGATATCCAGGACGTTAATAGTAAAAACAATATTGAATATTTAATCGGGGTATCATTTTATTTCACAATAAAATAATAAACAATCATTGTTGACTGCACAAATATTAGTTAAACATGTATTTGAATTAAATGATGTTTTCTTATTTCTGTTGGTACTCATCTCTTCACAGTTTTGTGCATACATAAATATTAGTAACCCAAGTTTATTCTTGTTCTTGTTCAATGGTCATTTTCACATTAGTTGAAAAATATTTTTTAAAAAAACAAATTATATATCGCCCTGGGCTTGGAGGAGATTTGGCAATAGTTATAAAAGCACCCGCCTTCCATCTAGTAGCCCAGCTCTTTATATATCTAGGCTAGAGGGGCGAAAATTTACGGGAACCCATTACAATAGATCTACACAGGTCAAAGTGATATCGAGAGTTTATTTAGCACTGGTCTATTAAAAATAGAATATAATATTGATTACTTACTTCTTCGTTCATCCGTCTTGAAAATACTGGACAATATATTTGGTATAAATGAAACGAGGTTAAGGCACACTGAAAAAGCAAACTGTACAATGAAGTTAAACAGGCCACGGATGCCCCCTGGTCCTCCTCGTTCAGGGGTGTCATTATTAGAGAACACCTGCTGAGCGATATAGTCCTGTACTACATAGGGTGCTCTCGCTTCCGTAGCATACAGAGACGGCCTTCCTTCCCGAATGTTTAGCTGGTCTTGAATTGCAACCTTAAAAGGAGAAAAGAATATAAATACAATCAACAAAATGTTGATTTCAGTTTTGGAATTTTTTCATGGAAAAATATTGAACAGTTTGTATGTAAAAATAACACATATTTAGGTAAGCAGAATAACTTCAGTGGCGTATATAAAATTAAAAATATTTTTATATGGATTTCGAAACAAAATTAAATAGCTAATTGACCGTCTGATCGCAAAACGATGCATCTATAGATTCCATTGGGAAAATACCACAGCCATCTACTTATAAGGTGGAAAACTTTGCTTCTGCCATTTTCCTGTAGATGGCTTTAGCGGTAAGTAGTAGTTGAAATAAACAGATCATACATGCCATGCAATAAATTTGGGCATCAGTCAATATAACCTCACATCAATATTAATTGATTTGTGCCTGCATTATAAAGTTACTCTCGATTGAAAGTGTAATTTTTTGAGACAAATTTTTGTCATTTGCGGGAAGTTTTTATTTTCTGCTTCAATATGAAGAAATCTGCAGCTGAGGCTCATCAAATGCTCTCAAATAGGTCTCAGTGAGGTAGCTATTAGTGAATGAACGTATCTTGAGTGGTTTCAACGCTTCAAGAACGGCAATTTTTACGTCGAAGACAGCTATAGCTGTAGAAGAGAGAAGATTTTCAAAGATGCAGAATTGGAGGCATTACTTGATGAAGACTTGTGTCAAAGTCAAGAAGAATTAGCACGATCATTGGAAGTGACTCAACAAGCAATTTCAAAATGCCTCAAAACCATGAGAATGATTCAAAAGCAAAGAAATTAGGTCCCGTACGCATTGAAACTGAGAGATTTTGAACGGCGATTGTTTGCTTGTGAACAGTTGCTTGAAGAGTAAAGAGAAGAGGGATTTACACATCGCATTGTGACGGGACGAAAAATGGGTCCATTACGATAACCCCAAACGCAGAAAATCATGGAGATTTCTTGGCCATGCTTCCACCAAACTAAATATTCACGGCTCTAAGGTCATGCTCGTGTATTATGAGCAGTAAAAACCGAGTGAAACGATCACAGGCGATCGTTATCAAACACGATGAATGCATTTGAGCCGAGCAATGAAGGACAAACGCCCGCAATACAACGAGACACACGATAAAGAAATTTTGCAGCATAACAATGCTCGACTCCATGTTGCGAAAGTGGTTAAGACATACTTGGAAACGATGTATGGGAAGTCCTACACCTGCCGTATTCTCCAAATATTGCTCCCTCTGACTATCACTTATTTCGATCAATGGCACACGGCCTGGCTGACCAGCATTCCCAGTCTTATGAATAAGTAAAAAATTGGATTGATTCGTGGATTGCTTTAAATGACCAGTTTTTTCAACGCGCAATTTGTACGCTGCCCAAAAGATGGGAGAAAGTAGTAGCCAGCAACGGACAATACTTTGAACCATAAATGTGTGACCAGTTTTATACAAAATAAAACTATGAATATATTTTTTAAATACACATTCTTCTTCTTTTACAGACTTAAAAGAAGATAATATAATAATTGTCACAAATTACAATTAAAGCATGAAAATAACAATATTCAGTCGTACAAAATAAACAGCCTCAATTCGATATGTGTACATCGTGCAAGTTTTGAGTTAGAATTAACATTTGTTTGTATTACAGCACATTATTTAATGGAGAATTTAAAAAATAATATGAGAACTAGATTTTTCAGCTGACAGAAAACCAGTCTTGTTAAGATTTTTTTAACACAGGCAGTATCAAATGAATACATTTAAAAAAAAATTACCTCTAAATTCCATTGATGCCTTTGTAATATTTCTCTACAAACAGTCATATCTTCTATACCTGTAAGATCTTGAAATTGCAATATTTTTATAGTTTGTTCACTGGTCAGTCCTAGTGCATTATCATCCATCATGAAAATTTAAATATCTAAAATATAGTTTCTCAAAATAAAAAGTCACGTCATACAAATTTCAGGATGAAAACAAATCGTATAGAAACGAAAAAGAAGCTCGATAATAATTCGTTTGTCACAACAGTTAATCGAAATTTAATAAGGTATGTAAATAATGGCGTAAATATTCTGACTGGAAAAATCGAGAACGCTGAAAACACGAAATAAAATTTCGCTAGTCACTAATTTATAATATTAATAAAGCGAATTTTCTCCCAGGGCAAATGTCACGAAAAATCATTTTCTGTTTCACAAAAATTACTAATTGTCCATAGATACGCAATACCATAGATTAAAGATTTGTTTTGATTTTTGTTCTTGTAATCGACAATGTTTAGCTATGATTGCGTTCGGTTACCTAAAGTGATCATGCATCTAGCCATGACTGTTATGATAAGAGAAAAAAATGAGAATCAAATTATGTACGGTCCATTCAAAACTTTAATAAACCTTGTTTTATAGGTGTGGAGAGCAATATTTTTTCATCATCAATCATTCAAATGTGCGAGCTTACAGAATCACTAGGCTAAACGCGCTATATGTCGAAGATGCTACCAAATAAGTTGAAAAACACGAATCATTGTTAAACTAATATCTATTGTACTTAGATTTTTTCCCCATGATTATCTAAAATACTCTTTAACAAAATATTTCCATCCGTAGATAGTAAGAAAACCGATATTGTTTGTAGTAGGTATTTGTACATTTGAAATCATTCTTGGAAAACATTTTCGACAGTAATTTCATCAGAAATTGGATGGGGTATTGATGTTAGAAGACGCAACTCCAAAAATCGTAATTTTCTGCTCTAACTATTCTGCTCACTATTAATAAAATTATGTATTATCAATGTTTTTATGTTTAATATTCTATTAAATTTTATGATATCTATTCCTATCAACATTTTCACCATTAAAGACACAAAAATATGTATTGTTGTCAAGTTTACGAAGGTGTTTGTTTTTTTTAAGTTAATAAATAAAGCAGGTACTTATTTTTATAATCTCTATCTATCGACAAAAATCGTTACAAAACCATCTGTAGATGTATATAATCTAAGTACAAAACAATCATCATTACCTCTAGTAATAGTTCTACATTATCTCTGCATTACCTTACCCACATCTAATGTAGGGTACTACATTTATACACCAATAAAACGAAAATCTAACTAGATTGTTTATTACATGAAAGCAAAATCACAACTCTTACACTTTATGAACTATTTGCGTGTAGAACCACAACCCCCTCTACAAATGCCATGGTACTCGCATAGAAAAATCCAATATGGCGATGAATCTTAGGCGATGCATGACGGTGCATCTATGTAAATCTATGGTGTATTCGCAGTACAGTTTGTATCGGGCTTCGTGTGGTTTTTATCGTGCGTCACGAGACGCTCGCATACAATTATCATTTTTTATAGTATTTCTAGTGGTGAAAACTCCAGAAAAACCTTTTAAAACGTAAGATACAATAGTGTTTAAATGGTATGTACCCAAATGCAGAGGAAATTACGACAATTTGTCGAAAATAAGTGATTTTTCTTTTCCGAAAGATGAAACTCTTCTACCAAAGTGGCTTCGGCTGATTCGTCGTCATAACTTTGTTCCTACGAGCTCATCAAAGGTATGTTGATTGATATTTCTTACTAATAATTATAAATCAAAGTAATTACTTAAGCTTGGCGGTGTTTTAAATATCATTGTGTGTTTAAAAACATATTTTAAACTGGTTCCAATTTTAACTGCCATCTTTTAAACTTCAAACTTCCAATTATTATAAAAAAATTGATTTCATATTTCAATAAGGTATAGAATAATGAATTGTGTATATGATTTTGAATAGAATCCCTATAATAATTCTTATATTCGTACACAAAAATGAGGTTAAACATTTGACATTTTGATAAATATTTTTTTGAAGACTGCGTTGTATTATTTAAGTAGTTCCTTTAATAGTTATTTTATTTCATGTCACAAATGTTTTAAAAACATAAGACATTTGAATACTGCTTGTTTAAGTAGTTTCTCTATTTTTTAAATATTTTTGGTCACAAATGTACTACTGTAAAACATTGTAACTTTTAAGATAGTCATCTCTTTGAGACTGAGAGCAAGCATTATTATAGTGTTGCTAATAAAGTATTTGAAATTCTTTTTTTACTAAAAATTTTATTGAATCAATAATTAAAATTTGATTTACTTTGTTGTTTAAGAAAAACCTAAAATATTTTTACGTTACAGGTATGCAAATTGCATTTCAAGAATGCATCTTTTTAAACTGCAGCCTACCACACAGATGAATGCACTGGACAAACTATAAGCCTCTCCCTGGAAATACCTCATTTATGACCTGGAGCTGTTCCTTGTATTCTACCAAATTGCCCCAAATACCTGTTTACGATGTCGGAGCGAGCATTTTCAACGTCAAAGGAATCTGTCCAGGAAAGGTATAAAAGGAAAGAGTTGAATAATATTAAAACTGCTATTATTGAAAGTTTACACTCACAGAAAGATTATGAATCTCGGATACAGTTTTCAAAATTTAATGAATTTTTAACTTGCCTTCAAATGAATGGTTCAATCTCCAAATAATGGCTAAAACACAAACGTGACAACTCTGTTACGTTTGCCATTCTTTTAAATGATCCAGATCCAACCATTTTAGCTAGTGCCTATTTAGAAAGTAAATTATTGTTAACAATATATGGCATGGGAAATTAATATCAAATTAAATATATTGAGAGATCATCAATATCCCAGAAAAATAAATGATATTAACGAATTTGAAATCGTATTACAGCAATAATTGTTATTATCAGATTCTAATACTGTTTCTGAGCAATATGACTGTGAATGTGTGCTTTATTTGCTTCTAAATTTAAAACGAAAATACTATATAAATTTCTGACCATTTACAGGGCTTATGACCCGGCTGGTTTAAGTGGGTACTTTACACACTGTGTAACATTCACCTTTATTCCCATGTTTAAACATCCACATTTCCTCAACTCTTCTATCTGTTGACTTTAGTGATATAAAGGAGCTGAAACCTTTATTTCAAAAATGTTTTCCCTATCTGTTGCAACAAATTTACATCAGAATAACTCCCTAGGGAGGGCCTAACCTGGTGCATAGAGATATTCACCCAACTTTTTTGTAGCATTTTATTGTCAGTATCGTCATCAGTATCGCCTATAAGTTTTTAGAAACACAGATCATGTTATATTTCCACATAACTGAACACTACTAAGTCTTGGCTCAAAATATAATACAAATCCACAAGTTTTTGGGTTACATCAATAATAAATTAAAATTGTTAACTAACAAAGACCACATTGTAACTTTGAAGATCAATGAAATTCCCTTATAGCCATATTTTGATTATAGGGGGGATAATATTTTAAAAGCTGCTTACAATAATGATAATGCTGCTAATACTGCTCATGTTTTTATGATTCAAATTTTGCTTTCTTCATTTTTAAGACGTTGTGCACATTCCTCCCAGTAAAAAACCATAAATGCCATATAGTTGCACAGCATTATTAAAATCATTATTTGCCTTCAAGAAATAGGATTTAGTGTTTTGTGTGTGGTTACTGATAATAATTGTATAAATAGAAAGGCTATGATGCATTTTAGTTCTCCACTCAAATTAAAAACCACTTTTTTACATCCATGTAATATGTTGCTCATTATTGTTTAATGTTTTAGATTCAGCCCATATATTTACAAATGCATCAGGAATTATTGGTTAAATCAGAAAGATCCAGAACAAATATTCATTTTTCCATACTTTGGCTATTCTGATGGAACTCTTACATCTAAGGCTTGTTTTTCCAATATTAAGACTCTTTATCAAATAGAGTAAATATATTATAAATTTTCTTTGTGGTCTCAATCTTAAATCTGTTTTTCCTGCTTGTTTCGAAAGACAAAATGTAAAATTATTCCACAGTGTTTTTAACGAATTTGTCCGGAATGCATTAATGACATTAGGTGAGAAGCATAATTTGATTATAAAGTGGTGGAAAGTTGTCAATGAGAAAACTCCACTTAAAGGCATTAGATTCAATGATTCTCTACAAAAGCCACTTACTTCATCACCAGAAAGTGAACATTTTTTTTTTCTTTAGAAATTTGTAACATGGTTGGATAAAAGGCAAGCTTTAAATTTGAGAAATAGTGTCTTTATTTTCTTTAGAGAAACACATTTGGCTTTATCTCACACAAGTACAACTTTGCTACAAATGACAATACATTGCATTCAAAATTTTAATTTTAATTATTTCAAACAGCAATAATTTATTATTATTTTCAGATATGGGCACAAATAAAACAGGGATAGATTTCATAATTGTAGAAACTAGTTTTCCAGTACTAACGTACTTAGCTGGTTATTGTGCACGGGTAGCACTTTAAAAAAATATGTGTGAGCATTGTTACTTTGTGATAAAGATTTGGGGTGGTATCCTGAACCACTCTCGTGGCACGAGAGAGCAGTTTTTCTATAAAACTTTCTCTCGTGCCACGAGAGTGTCTTTCATACAAAACACACGAGAAAATCTGTTTTCTTGTGCCACGAGAGTGGTTTAGGATACCACCACAGAGATTGTACCTAAACTCTTATTAAAAGTATGGATCATGGTGGTTTATTGTGCCCTCATGCAGATGTTCTTAATACTATGCTTTTCAATTATATAATTTTTGAACCAAAAACTTTTGAATCCTCAACTTGAAAAACATTTTCTAGATTGCAATAACCAAAGAGATTTAGTAATTCAAATAACTATTGAAACAATTTTAAACCAGCATTTTTTTGAATGACAAAACTTGCACACCTGGACATTAAAATTATTTTTTATTATATGAATAAAACACGAGTGATACTTTAATCCACAAATTTGGAATATCCAGTGACCGGTTTCATCGCTTTCGCGACATCTTCGAGACTGGTCTAATGATCTATCTGGTCTAATGTCTAGATGTCGCGAAAGCGATGAAACCGGTCACTGGATATTCCAAATTTGTGGATTAAAGTATCACTCGTGTTTTATTTATATAATAAATTACAATGAACTTCCAACAAAAATTTTCACTTACAAACTTAAATGTTTCATTAAAATTATGTTATAGACCAGCTACAAATGCATTCTTAAATAACTATGTTAAAAAAAAGTAATTATACTGGTGTAAGAGTAACAAAAAAATGGAAAATTGCTACAGTTTCCAATAGCATCTTAACGAGTTTGTAAAATTCTACAAAATCTGTTGAACTTTAATCATGAACAAATATTTTTTGTATTATTTTCTATTTTTCCAGATGCGCTTCCACTTTCCATGCTCCTTGATCGGAAGAAACTTGATACTGAATTGACTCAAGACAATAATATGAAAAGTGCTACATCTTAAGTGCATTATGAATATAAATGTTATTTTTAATTTATAAGTATTTGCGAATGGAATATTTCATATACAGAACGACATTAATATAAGGTGCTTATATTTCAATATGAAAAGTATATGTAGTGGAACCTTTATCTATCTTTTTGTATTTCTTACCTTCACTGTTTATTTTTTGGAAGAATCCTTTTAAAATAATCTTTAACCCTACAAGACAAAAGCACTTGTGTATCTATATGTATATATTATCCTCTTTGCCCTATTTTGTAGTTTTAATATTTTCAATTTCCCCTTCATTACATTAAAAAATTAATGGAAGAACAGTAATTTATATGTGGGCATATTATTGTTTTATGTATAAGAACACTATTTATATCAATCACATTTCTCAATCTTCCCATGTATTTTTTTTATACATTGAGAATGTGTTTTAAAATTGACCTTTTTCTTATCTACGATACTTAATTTTATCTCTAATTTTATACTCCTCGATACTTAATTTTATCCACAGAATTTTTGGCTTCATTATCAATATTAATACCTTGCAGTATATTTTTATCTCCCAATATAAATATTGGTTTTTTGTTTTATTTTAATTTAATTTTTATTTATTCACTTAGAATTATTTTCAAATATTTCCTAAATCATAATTAATCATATTTAATACTTTATCATAATTATCTTCTGATATGTAAATACATAAGTGCATCATCTGCAAATATGTATTTTGATTTTACAACATTTACTTAGTTAAGTTTTACTTAGTTTAATTTGACCAACGAGTGCTTTCTCCTAAGCCGGCTTAGTATAAAAGTTGAAAATGTTGTAAACAATTTACCAGTCCCGAAGATTCCTGTTTAGGTGAAAGCGCTAATTGATCAAATGAAACAAAATAGAACTTAACCTAGGAATCTACAAAAACATAAATGTTTTAAAATAATACATTTCAAAAAAATATATTGTAAGAGTGGTAAGTTTAGTGCTACGTTTCGGTACATAAAAGTAAACAAAAGAATACATAATACAAGTAAAAGCTTAGGCTTGTTTGTTTAAAAATATGATATTTAGGGTTTGCAAGAAATAGTATCTAGAATGTATGCATGGAATGTAAAATGTTTCCTTTGGCCCGGGACACCCCCTGTGGGGGTGAACATTATATTTGATGTAAAAAATAAATATAAAAATTATAAAATAAGCTAAGTATAGTTTCTATTTTCAAAACAATGAATACTAACTGAATAATGTTGATTTAGTAGACATATCTAATTGAAATTTTGTAGTACTATGTTTGTAATTTTCTATGTTGAACATTATTATTACATATTTCAAAGCGAAAATTAAAAAGTTTAAAGCAAGGTGTACGCTGATGATGCACTTCTTTTATCAAGCAGCAAGGAGGGTTTGTAAGAAATAGTCTCTAGAATGTATGATGTATGCATGGAATGTAAAATGTTTCCTTCGGTCCGGGACACCCCTGCGGGGGTGAACATTATCTTTAATATAAAAATAAATTTAAAAATTATAAAATAATAAATAAATAAGCTAAGTAAAGTTTCTATTTTCAAAATAATGAATACTTACAATTATTGTTGATTTAGTAGACATATCTAATTCGAAATTTGAAGTACTATGTTTGTAATTTTCTATGTTGAACATTATAAATACACATTTTAATTTATTTTTTTGGTTTTTATTCTCCCTAAATTGGTATTAATGTTATGTTTCATATTATTGTTTATCAATGTCAATGGCAGTGAATGCCTTTTCAATAAAAATGATTTTGATAAAATTATCAAGAAAATTCTTTAGTTAAGTTTTACTTTAAATTATTATGAAAATAAAACTTTGTTATCAGTGTTACAAAATTTTATTCTTTTACAAGAACACAACTATAGTTTCGGGAGAGCACTCCTCTCATCGACGGGTGATATAAAACTAATATAATAAACACAGAATATTGTTCACAATGTCATCGAATCTAAACAAAAAATAAACATATTAATCAGTGAAACTTAGAGCAGGGGGGTTTTATTCTTATCTAAGGTGTTGGCATATGAATGGATGGTTATCTTAAGTACGGATATGATAACATGGGCAGAACATTAAGTCGAATTTATTTCTTAAAATTTAGCACATAAGTGGAAGTTGCAATAAGTAAGTCTAAGATTTAATGTGTGGGAAGACATCGCTCGGCTAAGAGAGTGTTGACAGACGCGGGTCTAAGAGGGTGGGTGCGGTGCGGGTGGTCGCAAAGGGAACATAGTCAATAAAGGCGAAGGGTGGTTGAATGTGTGATTATTAATTAGGTTGTTTTCAGAATTTAAATTTTTGTGAATTTCTATAATTTCTAAATTATTCATATTACTGCCTTTGTTATTTACTTGGTGCAGGAGTTTTAGGGTGTGATTATGAAATGAGTGGTTACTGTCTATTATATGATTCGCGAATTCCGAGAAATTATTATTGGTCAGGCAACGGCGGTGTTCATTTAGCCTAGTTTTAAGGTTTCGCGCTGTTTGTTAATGTTCTGCCCATGTTATCATATCCGTACTTAAGATAACCATCCATTCATATGCCAACACCTTAGATAAGAATAAAACCCCCCTGCTCTAAGTTTCACTGATTAATCTGTTTATTTTTTGTTTAGATTCGATGACATTGTGAACAATATTCTGTGTTTATTATATTAGTTTTATATCACCCGTCGATGGGAGTAGTGCTCTCCCGAAACTATAGTTGTGTTCTTGTAAAAGAATAAAATTTTGTAACACTGATAACAAAGTTTTATTTTCATAATAATTTATAATGAAGTGTTACGAAGTGAATGCCGATTCAATTAAAAAAAAAAAAAAAGTTTTACTTTGTTTAATTGGACCAACGAGTGCTTTCTCCTAAGCAGGCTAAGTATGAAAGTTGAAAATGTTGTAAACAATTTATAAGTCCTGAAGATGTCTGCTTAGGCGAAAGCGCTCATTGGTCAAATTAAATAAATTAGAACTTAACCTAGAAATCTACTAAAACATTAATATTTTAAAATAAAACATTTCAAAAAAAGATGATTTATACAAAGACAACTGTATGAAAGAAATAGATTTTATGGGTATTGAAGCGAAAATGGAAAATTTTGAAGCAAGCTGTACGCTGATGATGCAATCCTTTTTACAAGCAGCAAGGAGTGATTGCAAGAAATTGTCTCTAGAATGTATGATGTATGCATGGAATGTAAAATGTTTCCTTCGGTCCGGGACACCCCTGCGGGGGTGAACATTATCTTTAATATAAAAATAAATTTAAAAATTATAAAATAATAAATAAGTAAGCTAAGTATAGTTTCTATTTTCAAAATAATGAATACTTACGGTTAATTATTGTTGATTTAGTAGACATTTCTAATTTGAAATTGCATATATGATATTTCAGTATGAATGGAGTGCGAATTAGTGACAAACGGAAGGATATAAAAAATGATAGTATTTGAAAGGGGTAGTAAGTTATACATACCGAGTGCATAATAAATGTGAACGACATTACCTTTGAGCATATAGAAGAATTTTTTGTATCTAGGAAGCATGTATTCAAGAGATGGAAGAGTAGAAAAAGATGTTGAACGCAGAATGAATACGGGAAACAATGTAAATGGCAAACTTAGCATAGTAACTTTATTATTTTTATTTTGAAAGGATTAGTCTCTATTTTAGAGATTTGACAGCAGATAGGAAAGAGAAGATGTGGAAGGAAGTTATACAGAGAGTAATACATCACAGCACCCAATCTAATTGAGAAAAATCTTTGTTGGATTTTTTCTTGCAATTGGTGGGAATTGAACTTGCGATGCCAGTTTCACAGTTGGCTGTCTAAACAATTGCGCTACAGCACGTACAAATAAAAATATATTAATCTAAGCTTGACTGGCAGTGCATAACTGTGTTTTAGATCCGACAATTATATATAGAGGTGAATTATGAAACTGACAGAGGAAGGAATTCAATGTATGAAAGCCAAGTAAATGCGGTCAAAATACGATATCTAGCTTAGGCGAATGCGTCGAAAATCAATTATGAATAAATCTAGTCTTGCGATACGGCGAATAGTAAAACGGATATGAAAATATTTTTTAAAAATGAAGGGTAGGAGAAGACGACCAAGAATGTTATGCAGTACATAAAGTGGCCACTTGAACCAGCCGATGACAGATCGTAAGCCCTGTTAATGCCTGGAATTTCGTAGATCTTCTCTTAAATGATTTCCATTTCTATTGTAATATGTTAATTACAATAAAAGTTCCATCAAGAACTGACAATATTGCAACACATAACCTATTTCAGTACGGAGCATCAATTTCACAAATTATGCTTATCAATTTGACATTTTTGACAGATATTTATTGCACATTTCAAAATCAAGATGGCGGCGAAGATTGGTCTTTTGCCGCCATCTTGATTTCAGTACCCGGGCCTTTGTAGAGGTGGTTTTGGTAGAACACCTCTTCAAGACCTAATTTATGGTAGGCAAATGTAAATTAATGTAGTTTATGGATATATTTACAGAATAATGCAGGAAAAATAATATGTATACAAAATTACAAGGTACAGTTAACAAATAACAGTTTTTCGTCGTTATGACACTCGAAGTTCCAGTAGCGATCAGATTTCAGACAAATGGTTAGAACTCTGTTAGCAGTGATAATGCTCCTACATAGGACAAAAACCATAATATAATATCAGAACTGCGAAAATGTTTTTAAAATCTCAAGCTAACGAGGTTACTGACTGATTTCCTTAGTAAATTTGTTTGCGGAGAGCCTGAGGTTTGATAGCTGATAGTGTTTACATGTTCTTATTTAAATTGTTATTTTTAAAGATCTTTATTCTTTTTTTCTATTTAGTTTTTGGCGAGAGTAAAAATTTTTACTGTCTTAGGACAGGGTTACTTACCCTAGTTAGACAATCAAAGAAACTTTATGTGTGTATCTATACTATTATAAATGTGGAAGGGTGCATCTGTTTAGATTTCTTTCACGTTGCAACGGAGCGACCAATCGATGTGATTTTTTTGCATAGGCATAGCTGGAGAGCTGACAAATGGCATAGTCTACTTACTTTTTATCCTGAAATTAAATAAGGAAAAAAAAAAAAATTAAGTATAGCAACAATGAGCAACATTATTTGCAAATAAGTACGCAGTAAGATGGGTTGTTAGGATTTTGGAATTGTACACAGACTAATGTCGCTATAGCGTAAAGCATAGACAAAGGATATAATATATTGAGAGACTAAAAGATCGTTGTATTTTTTTCATAGCAATAGTTGGAGGATCGGCAATCAATCAGGCTACTTTTTATCCTGAAAAATTCTTATTGCTGCTTGACATAACTAATTAATAATTTAACTCATTTCTCCCTAATACCACACGAGCAAAGCCGCAGGTAAAAGCTACAAAAAATCAATATTAAATAAAAAAAAAGTTAGGATCCAAAAAGATTTTTTTGATTGCCTGAATATCTAGACACAAACACTTTGCATGTTTATATTAAGGATTCTTATTCAAAGATGGAAAAGAAAAGAGATTAAATTTTATGGTATAAATTTAATAAATTCTATGGTATTAATTTAATAAAGGCTGTTTAAATATTGATCTTTTAATTACAAAGTTCGTAAGGGGGAGCTAATTCTGGAATATGTCCATGGCTGAACACTTTGTTTTCAAATAGTGCTAAATTACTTTGTGTAACATGCTCAATTTTGGTATATATTTCTTCACAATCAGTTTGGGAAATTTCATTGCCGCCAAATGATGAATTAGCCAACTTATTTATTCCAAACACATTAGAAGGTATTCCTACGAAAGGGTTTTGTTGCGTTCTTTGATCAGGTACAGTGGCATTAGGAGTTTTTAAAAAAATATTGTGAGCAGAATGGTTCTCTTGATGTATTTGTGCATTAGCACTCGCAAATAGAGCAGAAGGGGATATTTCTTGCGCCGTTGTATGACTCTGCTCAAAATTACTTGCATTTGAATTCACTCCAACCATTTGACTAGCATCAGGTTTGTTTACAAATATGTTTTGAGTTGATACTTGGAAAGGATCTCCGAAATTAGCATTTGTTTGAGCTAGTCCTTGAGAAAATAAATTATTAGCAAATGCATTTGTTGAAGAAGGAAATGCGCAAGAGGTGTTAAAAATAATGTCATTACTGGCAACATTTCCAGGTTGTGAATCATTTCCAAAAATATTATTAATCAATCTTGTGTCGGTGTATGTTACACCTCCGTAACTTGGTGTATCAAATGGGTCAATTGTTGGTTCGCCTCTATAAAGACTCTGAATGGTTCCGATGATTTTAGTTGATGGTTTTAACAGAGATTGAAAATTCTTCAAAATGTTTTGTTGGTACACCTTTAAATGGTTAATCTAAAAGAGAGAAAAAAACATGTGTCAATAAAATAAAAAAACTTCTAATAAAACAAATTTTAGAAAAGATTTTATTAATTTGCCCAAATTTTTGTAGACAACAAATGGATTTCTCCCCCAAAGGCGGTATTAAGATTAACATATTACAACTGAGATGGAGAAAATTTTTGTTATTGCCTGGTATGTAGGGATATAATTCAATCAGATGCATCTCACCTCCTCCAATAAAGGTTTCAGCTCTTTAACTTCACAAAAATCAACAGATGAAAGAACTGAAGAAATATGGATGTTCAAACATAGGCAGAATGTTAAATGTTACACAGTGTATAATGTGGCCACTTAAACCAGCCAATGACCGGTCACAAGAATTGTAAATGCTTGGACATCCATATTACCTTCTTGAGGATAGTAATAATAAATTTTGTTCATTTATATAATGCCATTTTTGTGAGTAATCAAAACAAGGGTACATTCGGATTAAAAAATAAAATTTGCAGGCTAACTAATCTCCCAACGAACTAAAAAATATTCAAACTAATATATCAGTAAATAATAGAACCGGGTTGTGGTCCCGTGGTAGTATTGTGAACTCACGGACCAAAGGTTCCAGGTTCAAATCCCACTCTACTACAACTAAATTTCCATTTTTCTAGCATAAGTTATTTACGACTTTTTGGATATGGTCTGAAAATGTAAATATTTGAGTAAATAATAAGAACTCAAATATTTCTCATTTTATAAAAAAAAAAATTCAAAGTAAATTTAAAGAAATCTTTTGAACCGGACTAAAAATAGCATTCTATTTTAATTAGTGTTATTATTTTCTTATTATTTTGTATAATTTGAATTTTTTTCTCATGTACATTTGAAATTATATAACTTCAAATTACTAAATAAATATAACAGTGTAAGTCACTCTCCAAGCACAAGACTTAGTCTCTTTTTTTGAAAGTTACAGTCATAACATTAAAAAACTATAAAAGTAGATTGCAATATAAAAAAAAAACATGTATCATTTATAAAACTTTATTAATTAATAAAACCCTCTAGATTATTTACATTGAGACTATTTTATTTAGTAAAAATGCAAACCACGTAATACACATGCCTTTTTGTATTATGTTGCTTTACTTAGATTACATATAATCAAAAGCACTATTTACAAGTATCAAAGAAACGATTTAAAAAATAAATAAGTTTCTATCATTTTTTGAAATTCTTTCAGATGTTTTCTATCATTGTTAAAATATCAGTTTATCAAATACTCAGGTGAAAAGCAATCAACGGAAAATAAATATTTGTTGCAGGAGGCGAAATTAGCAGCTCACAATTGAGTCCCGGTGCCAACCCTAATGTGTGGGAGTGAAGTAAGGAATTACAAAAACAAGGATGAAAGTAGGCTGAATGCTCTCAGGCGAATGTGTGGTAAAACCATGTATGATAGGTGCACAATGTCGAGATCCGAGTATCATGTAAGGTCGTGTGGGGGCCAGAGTGTAAGAAATGAGAATGTTCTTCTGTCTATGCGCGCAGTGCCCTATGGACCTATATAAGGGCTCACACTTCCCTGCCTTTGCCAGTATTCAAATTCACTTCGTAGTACTCTTTATTTCATTAGTGAAACCACTGTGTTCAGTAAACCAAATGTTGTAACTCATATTTTAAATGAACTTTGCACCGCTACAAACTAGTAGAGGAAATACACCTCTACAGTTGAGATAAGCATTATTGACAAAAGCAAGAAAGGAGTGCTGCGTTGGATTGGACATGTAGAGCCAATGGATAGTGAAAGAATGGCAAAAAGGATTTATGATCCAAACATCAATGGATGCAGAAAACCGAGAAAGACATTGCATGACCGAATTCAACAAACAATAATCGGCACACAAGCATTCATGAGAAGTTGTATGAATGTAGAGGAAGTGAGGTTTGCATGCAAAGACTAAATGGTATAGCGTTCTATCATCTTTGTCTACTCCTACGAAAAAACGGCTTGTTGGTTTGTTTGTTTTGATAAGCATTTACACTTACATTATCGGCTAAGGTTCCATTTAATTGGGCTTCATAAAACGAGAGTCGTAATTCTTCAGGTGATACATCAAATAATCCGGGGAAATCGGGCTTATTTTTGAAGGGCCCGTAGCACGATAATAGCCATTGTTTACTCTTGAGAGCTGCATTTACTTCAGGTACAACAAGATTCAACAATTGGTCAACAGTAATACTGTTATTGCTAGGGGGTGCTTCTTGAGGTGCTGGAAGCGAAAATATTGATTTCATTATTAGAAATATCGATCATACAGTTTAATCTAAATTTGTTGCGACAGAGAGGGAAAACATTTTAGAGAAAGGAATAGTTTAAGAATTAGTTTATAAAAAAACAACAGGCGAGCGGTGAACTTTTTGTTTACGAATTGTACACTTTGTTAATTTAAGTAGATTTTAAGAATGTTTAGATTAAGTACTACTCATTAATGACAATCTATTAGGACTTACTTAATCCTGTTGATTGGCTTAAAAAAAAAATGTATTAATATTATTTATTGATTTTTCTAAGGCTTTTGATACTATAGATCATTGTAAATTATTAAAATGTTTAAATATAATCGGAATAAGGGGACCATTACTTGATCTCTTCAAAAACTACCTAACTAACAGAACAATGTCTGTAAGTATCGATCGTGCATAAAGCAGTAATAGAAATATCAAAGCAGGTGTTCCCCAAGGTTCCATATTAGGACCCATATTGTATATAATAGATGTTTCATTCATTAAAAATATTTTTTCACATGTTAAACACTTTATATATGCAGACATACTGCTCTAGTGGTTACGCATAGTGATAATAATAAATGTACTGAAATGTTGCAGGATGACTTAAATATCTTAAAAATTTGAAGCCATGATGCAGGCCTTATAATAAATGCCAAAAAAGGCAATTAATACATGTTAGATCACCACATGCCAAAATAAATATGTTACCTATTTTAAAAACTCATATTTTTGAATGCCTTCATAACTCTACCTTTGATAGAGTTTGCTTATGTGATAAATTAGACATTGTGGATGAATATGATTATTTAGATATAATTATTGATTGCTTTTTTAAGTGGAATATTCATATTTGTTTCTTTTTTGGGTGATACGTGTGTGTTGGATTTGTTTCGACGTTTCGGCTACCATTGCAGGAGCCATATTCAGGGTAAACTGAGTATTTTGTAGAAAAAAGTGTGTGTTTAAGTACTAGTAATTTGTACCGTGTCGCAGTCGGCAGTAGCCACATTTCTGTTTATTTTTGTAGTATGTAGTGCTGGGAACCATGTTGAGTTTAATTTAAACCCGTCTTCTTTGTTTGTGTTATTTGGGTGTCTGTGTATTTCAATTGCCTCTTTCATTATTCGTGCACTGTAATTACTCGGTTTATGCAAAATTTTCGGTTCAAATGCGAAAAAATATCCAGTGACTATAGTGACCATGAAAACCTTTGCACCTATTCACCTAATGACAATTTATAAGCCATTTGAAAATATTTTATCTCTTACCATTGTATGTATATTTTGGAGCATATGAATGCTCAAATCTACAATTATCTCCATAACGGCAACATCCTTGTAAAAAAAACCGACATGCGACCATATTCAATTGCTTTATGTGAAATGTTTATATGATTTATTTAATGAACTTATTAAATATAAAGGTCGTTGTTGAATTTGTTAAAGATATTGATGAACACTATAAAATTACATTTTTGACAATATTTCACTGGCATAGAATTAAAAATTGTAATCAGGATGTTAGTCTGAATTCAGTCTTAACATTAACCAATATTATCTGTAGTTTGGGACTAACTTTCAAAAACTTTACATACTATTTACTAGTTGACCATTGACATTTCGAACCAGCGTTGCCAGATCCACCGATTTTCGGTAGATCTACCGATTTTGGGAGCAATCTACCGATCTACCGAATTCAATTGAAATTCTACTGATTTTCATACATTTCCTTGTTTTTTCCACAGAACAAAATTTCAATGCAAATTAAACGAATTCATATTATAATTATTAATTGCTTGTTTGCTCACTTCGATTGTCATCAGTTGCTTATTTAAAAACTGCTTATCTAGTTTACGATGAATAATATATTAATTATGGAATTGGCTAGTATTATTGAACATAATATGGTAAAATAAATCGTGGTTAAGAATTTCATGACATTATTGAAAAATGTATATATGTCTATTTTATGAAATGAAATGTAGAGGGATCACCCTTCATATGGAAAATAATATAAATAGTTTTATCTTCAGTTGAATATCTATTTAAATTTAGTTAATCATTTTTTTAATAATTTGTTCAGTACTTCAGCAGTTAGCAGTTTTTATTAAGTTTTAAGTTGCACTGAAAGAACTTTAAAACGTTAATTTTTTCTTTGTTTGACAGTAAAAATACCACATATTTTGATAAAATTGTGTCATTCATTCAATAAAATAATATTTTGAATTTTAATCTATGTATTATATTATTATTTTTTATAAGAACCAACTCAAATATTCCTTTTATTAAATGAATATTTGAGTATTGAAATGAAATATTGTAATTTACATTTTTTTTTAAGCAAAAGAAGACATTATAAATCACTATATTTTGGTAATTCACTTATTGCAGTACTTTTGGTTTTCAATTGTTCATTTTCCAAGCGTTTTCAACTATTTAAAGTAACGGCCTTAGGCAAAACGGCGCTTTCATTTCGAACAACTGTCAAATTTATTTTTTCCCCCTCCTCCCTTCTTACCCCCACTCCCGAATCTACCGAAATCTACCGATTTATTTTCCTGAGTCTACTTTTTTTCGATTGATCGGGTCTGGCAACGCTGTCTGTGGCACAGATGAAAATAATCTACTAAATTTACTCGAATTTTATTTGTGCTCTGCTCTATAATCTGTGCTCTGCTCTCTGCTAGTAATAGTTCTACGTTCTACAGTATCTCTGCTCTCTGCTCCTCTCTTAATGTATGATTTGTACTATATAATTGTATATAATATGTGAATGTATGTCCAAAATGTCTATAATGATGGCTGACGCGAATTCCTCTTGGTAGCGCTAACTCAGCCATGTTTGTGTTGTGTTTTCGTGAATAACGAATGCGTTTAGAACTGTTTTGAGTTGGATCAAATAATTATTCACAAATTACTATCGAAGTCTACCGCTGAATATTCCTAATTTATCCGCAAAATATTCTTCAGGTGTTTTTGACGCCGACGAATTTGGATAATATAAGGATAGCAAATTTTAAGGAAGGTATGTACTAGCTTGCACTATTTATTCCTTTTACGCTGAACCTAACGTTAACGGGGCAAGATTTTAACCGAACCCTAAACTTTGTCAGCATCTCTATCACAACTAAATAACATTCTTGTATAAATGTTGTTTGTATTACTTGGTTCCATATGTATATATGTAGCAATAAGATAAACGAGAAAATAACCTATTTTTTATTGTGTTAAAACTTTCAATAATAATTGAACATACGTTAGGAATAAGCTAATACTATGCACGTATCCATAAAATATTAAAGGAAACGCCGGTGTCGGAAAAGACGAATTATTTACGTTACAGCGTATCCTCGTGTCCCGCAGAATATATCATATGTGGCGGTTTTTGGCAAAATGAGTTATTTACACCATTCGATTCTATTTTTTTCTCTCCATGTGATACAAGACAGGATTTGTAAATGTTTTATTTTGTTCCCTAAATATATAATGTACAAAATATTTGAAGTGTTTCTCAGTAAAATGAATGAAATAGGTTTTACTCGTAAATTGGTGATATTTTTTGCTAAATAATTTACAAGCACGTGTTAATTAGTTTCTTTTGGACTTTTTACTTCTAAACCCTTTCTTACATTTTCAGGAGTCCCACAAGGCTCTAATTTAAGCCCACTTTTATTTGCCATTTTTATAAATGACATTACTAGTGTGGTATCGCATTCACGAGTATTCCTGTTTGCTGATGACCTAAAATTGTCTTTCCTTTTCCTAAGGAGGTTTCTGCCTCGGATGATTGCCGCCTTCTCCTGTCTGATATAAAAATATATTAGATCAGGTAATTCAGAACCAGCCAAATGTATCTAAATGTTACATTTTGTCATTCACTAGGGCATACATGCGCTGCTTGCCTGGTACTTGTATTTGACATTAACTGAAATATCAAACTCAAACATGCGCACAAGACATTACCGTTTGTTCTCCGTACAGCTAACTCATGTTCTTAAATTTCTTTAAAACTCATTGGTGCAAAACAGACTTGAGTGTGGACCTTTGATCTGAGCGTCCTATGTGTTTGAGTACTCTATTATGCTGGAAATGGTACAAAATAAATTTCTATGGTATCTTTACTCGAGGAAGTGTGGATACTATCCGTGGTTGTGCCCGTCAGACTTCATACTGGGAATGGTTATCTACAGCGGCTTGAAGAAAATAAATAAAGCGTGTTTGATTATGTATTTTTCCCGCTTACCTTAGGTACAGCTTGCCTACCAACACATGCCGCACACCGCATCCGAGGACGTAAGTCTCCTTGGCGGTGCCCGCATACACGAAAAAGTTGCTCATTGCCAAATGAGAAAAGCTACATAATATGAACTTCGTTGGATTGAGAAAAGAGGGAAGTGAATTCTTCACTGACTAAATTGATTGAACATAATCAATTCGCCGAAATGATTACAAAACTTTTTAAAAGCCTCGAAATTCTTTTTGGAAGCCATCAGATCTGTATGTCCGACAGGACCTATAACAGGGCCACGGATAGTAGCGAGAACCCCCATTTAGTAATCACAGAGAGGGGGAAAGGGACAAGACTGCAGGATGTGTTCAGAAGACTGATTAGGATATCCCCAGCAGCACGAAGGGGAATTAACAATATTAAAAACAAAATAATTTGTCTACCATGAACTGATAAAGACCGCGCAGTCCAGTGATCGGGGATAACCCGAGAAGATTTTAAGCGCTGATAGATTGAAGGAATAAAATGGTAACCCTCCCCGAAGGGGAAGATTCCCAACGCGATTGCCAAGCATCGAGAAGATCATTTAAAGAAAAAAAAAATATTTTCGATTAAGATATTCCTTCAGTTGGGAGTACCTTAGGTACAATGAACAGTGTTTTTTTTTGTATGTTCCTAATGACTATCTTAAACATCGGCGGTTGAAATAGTTTTATTTTTCTCCTTATCTATATATATATATATATATATATATAGTTGGATAATTTATAAAGCGCCATTTTTGTGAAAATCACCTCAAGGGCGCTGTACAATTACTAAATATCCCAGTACGTCTTGCAGCTACAGAGCGCATGGACGGTTGGGATTCTAATTCCTCGTTTTCAATTAAGATCAATCAAAAATTATAACAGATAGGAGCTAGATTACAGGACGTCTTGCAGCTACAGAGCGCATAGACAGTTAGAAATTTAGCTCCTATTTACACATTTTAAAAATTGACAAATAAATTTAGTGTATTACAAAATAATAATAATATGAATAATAAAAAGGAGTAAGATTACAACACGCCTTGCAGCTATTAAGCGCATAGACGATTGGAATTCTAGACCCCGTTCTGCTAGAACTCGGTTCTGACCAACCCACCCGTATTTACTTAATCGTAACTCTTCGGATATTGTTATTTTTTATGTCAAAAGAAACTAATACGAATAGATTATATTCAGATTAGGCAAGAAAATGTGGTGGGTGGGGCATCATTTCCCATTCAAACTATCCAGGCTATGTAATTCTTCACTGTGGTTTAGTGAAGTCCCGGTGGAATAATAACTTTCGTATCGAAACCGAATATTGTCATTTTTCTTCTAGCGTTGACTTAGCCGTCCAAACTGCTGTAGATATCCTCTTTTTGTTTGTTTTAAAAAAGTTCAACGTTTATTAAACCTTTCGTATCCCACCAAACAGATAACAATACCTCACGTAAGTGAAGAACTTCTTTAACCCGGGGTGCTATTATTTTGTCTCATAAAAATTAATGTGATAAACTTATTGCCGTGTTGGTTTTAAAAACGTATTGTGTATTGTATGTTCGTATGTTTTTGAAAATGTTAATACACCCTTTAAAAACGGAACAATATCAGAATCTACGCTTCTTGAATTCACCGATCTGGGAACTGCAATATTGTACTAAAAAAACCTTTGAATAACTATTGAATGTCCATTTTGTTGGGAATCGAACCCGGGATCTCATGTAGACCAATGAGTGAAAAAAAAATCAAAGGAACAATTGTCACGAAAATATAAATAATGTATGGAGATTTTGAAATTGTGTTTTATTTAACTTATATAAAAATAGTCTATAAATTAACCACCATCTTAATCAACTTAAATTTTGACATTATTAAAAAAATGAACTTCCGAAAGAGATGCTATTCTTTTGATTTAGATTATACTCGAGTTCTAGAAAAAATAATCAGGTATTACAAAGAAAAGAGTTTTTAATGATTTTTTATTCGGTAATTTATTATTCTGCAAGTGCTGTGCAAATATTTGGGAATTTCACTTAACATAAAAACAGAGAGTGATTAAGGACAACAGGATTCGCTGTATTTCATAATTATATTAATAAGAAATACATGTATTAAACTTGTAATATACAGGTCTCTAAAACTTTATGAATAATCCAAGGTAGGTAAGTTGTGATCTATTTTCTTTAATATGTATTCATGCGAGTGATTTATGTGATGTATATTTTGAAGAATCATTAGTAATGTAAATGGAATCTTAAGTAATTTATTAAATTACCTATTGTAATATGTTGTATTCAAACATTGTCACTAAAACAAAGCATCAAGATGAAAAAGTTGCCTGGATCAATCAATCGCTGACCATTTCTACTATTCAATAATTTTGAAGTAATATTTTTAGTATTAGTAAATATGCAAATCTTTTTATTACAGATTTGTCTTCTGGCTGGTGGAAAATTTGATCAATCGAAAATCAAACAGGTTTGATGACATTTATTACTACTCATTCTGTTAATTAATTATAATGTTTTTAATCATGTAATGTAATACTTACACTTTATATTAAATATAAAATAAATAAAATAACTTTAATTCAGGTTGTTAAGTAAAAATATCAACATTGGCTGTAAATCGGATTGGGTGATCGGCAATGAATATATCAGACGACACTCCACCTGGGACCGAAGGGTACGATGACTATGAGACAAGGGAAAAATTTGAAATAACGGTATGTTTATTTTCTTATTACCTTTGGAAATATATTAAAATCTAATGTTTAATAAATCAAGCCTTGGTAAGAATTTACTTTCACAGTTTGATTTTGTTTATATTTTGAAACATTGCTCGTATGGTTCAAATGGAAATGATTTATTCTACCAAGATATATATAGATATACCACTTTTGATTTGGTACGGTACCAGTTGGCAGGTAAGTTTTGCTGCATACTTAATCTACTTTGAATTAATACAAGCACACTAAATGCCGTAGCGCAAATATTATTAACAACCGTAAAACAAAGGAATTTTAAATTGCGCATCGTCATTAATAATGATATATGATAATAAATATTTTTTCACGGCAAAATTACAACATTTTCATTGATTTTACATTGCAAAAAGCAAACACTAGAAAACAGTAAATGGATTAAGTGTTTAAAGTCTATGGAACCTTTACCACCACAACTTATTTTGACGTCGACTGCTCGGTCACAGTGGTCATCATATATAACTGTAACGCTTTACAGAAAAGGTCAGTTCTGATTTGTAATATTAAACGTTTTGCTTTTTTCAATTGGTTCTGAATTTATCTACTGTGTTTTTGTGAGCTGACACATTAAAGGTCCAATGTGATTTTTATCCTGTTAACATAGAATTATAATACACCTTGCACTGTGTCCAAAAATAGCCAAATGCCTCCCCCCCCTCCACGACATCCCACAACGTTGCCAAACCGCGAACAATATATTATCATAATACAAATTTAAGATAATTTTGTGTTATGTTTTACCACAAAAAATATTTCACTGACTGGATTAGGCAAACGTAAAAAAAATATTAAATAATAATTTATAATTAAGTAAAATTAATACAGTTTATTATTATACTAAGGCTTATTAATAGAAAACCGGGTAAAAAATTCGACTACCCTGGCAATACTAATAAAAAATGTCCGCCTTGTTTTATTTAACAATCTGAAAAACTGCAACATAATCGAATTCTTAAATAATATTATTTGTGAATTCGCTACTTGCACATGAAATGTAATCCCAGCAGTATTTTGACACTTAAAAACGACACAACACGGCGTAATTGAATTTAAATCGGCAGTTGTGTACTAATCAACGTCTACAGAGTAAATAATGGCCAAAATGTAAAACTACTTATTTTTGTCGCCTTCAGTTTGATGTGCGTATGCAATTTCTGGACTTTTATAATTCTATGCTGTGAAATATAAAAAAAACAAACAAGCAAAAATTGTTTTTCACGTCTATAGTTAAATGTTGGTTTGATATTTATTTCATATGAACATTATTCATAAGGCACGGACCGTGATCTTAGATACGTATTTCAAAAGAAATGCGGCATCTGTATATATAAAAGGCAATGTTTGAATGGTTGTCCTCGATGGACTGGATAACTACCGGACCGATTTACGTGCGGTTTTCAGATAAATGTGAACCTTTGGCGCGAGAAGATTTATAGCTTATAAAATCTTCAATTTATTAAGTTTTTCTTCAATTTAACAATTTTTTATCCATCACCAGGGTTGCATTCGCCGAGAATGCGTAAACAAAAAAAAATTGATGGATGTTATTTTTTTGTGTATAAAAAAGTTTGTTTTTGAATGTTTACAAACAACATTAGTTTTTATATGGATCCCAATCAGGTTATTTCATTGAATTCCTTATAATTTCTACCCATTTATTTCTTTTTGCTGGATTTTTGGTTATACTAAAATAATATCAACTGATATTTTATACATTTTTGAAAATTGCATTCCTGACTAAAGTGCGTCCCTGGGCAGAGTTTGACATTTGCTAAAAGAATTCTTTATATGAAAATAATTGATTATTTTATGTTTTGGAATTCAAACATAAAAAAGTACTTAGTTACCTACTTAAATTCAATATTTGAATATCTATTATTTTTAGATTTGGAATACGATTATAAACGAGTACCTAGGTACCAATGAAAAGTTACAACATCTTTTTTACATTTATCCGAACGGTTTTTACTAAAGATTTTTTTGTCAAGTTTTGTAAGTATACTTAATTATGTTTAACCTTAAGAGGAAACGCGGTCTGACTTTTCTTCATACAAACGGATTATGGCATTAGAGAAATGTTTTTTTTTCAATAACAACAACAACAAACTATCACGCCATTTCCCCGTAAGGGTAGGGAGAGAGGATAGAACACCACATCACTTTATCTTTGCATTCATGTCTCGCTTCCTCTACATTCATAGATCTTCTTATGCACGCGCGCCGATTATTCCGACTTTTGCCATATCCATCGTCAAGTATTTGTTATATTTGGCCATGCCGTGTCTTTCTCGGTCTTCCTCTATTTCTGCACCCATGAACATTCGCATTGTAAATATTTTTAGCCGTTCTTTCGTTGTCCATTCGCTCTACATGTCCAAACCAGCGCAGAGCTCAATTTTGTTTTACACATTAAAGATATTTACCATTGGCGTGTAACTATATTGTTTTGTTTTATAAACAATGGTTTATTGTGAGAACTAGAACCATCCAAGCCCGTTAAAACACAGTTTTATCTGCTGTCTTCGGACGCACGGTATACAAATATAACTATTTTTTAAAAACGCAAAACATACTGATACGGAAAATTTTATTCTGATACTCTTTCTAAAAAAATAACAAAATCGGTTAAGTTTTGAGGGTGCGGAAAATGGTACAGCGAAACATAGATTTTATCTATTCTAACAAAAGGTCTGACATGAAGTTGTCTTTTTCGTAAAGTATCGGGGAGGCATCGGCAAGACAGTGACAGGAAAACAATGTTCGAACACCTATTTATCAAAATTCTCTGTCCTGACAATTTGTCTAAACCGAAACACAAAAATTATAATGTATACTTACATATCTTATTTGGACTAGGTACATTAATTGATATCAAACTTTCTATTGTGTTCATTTAATCTATTTAGCAAAAACTCAAATCTAGCAATAGCAAACCATTGCCAGGTTCAGCTCGTATAATATAATGATGACTGCAACACGCAACATAGTACAAATCCTAAATACATTAAGTTAGACAAATTACGTCAATCCTGATTATGGAACTGCAATGCATTCCAATACGTCGGCAAAGAGTACAAATGACACGGCGAAATGACTCAGAAAAACTCAATTTGCATTATATATAAGCAAGTTTGGATTGCCAAAAAAAAAACATTTTTACATGTTTAAGAAAAATAATTTAAATAAGGTAAGCGGTATCATTAAATAGTTTCATATGTCTGAGAAAATGCTTTAAATTATTATACATTCAGTAGCGGTCACTGAAATTGCATTACTTAATATTTTTAGGTTTTACAGAAATTTTGCTAAAATGTTAAAAATTTTGTTAAAAATAAAATTATTTTAGACATATTTTAATAAGATTACAATACATAACATTGGCTTGGCTCACCTCGTGTTTGGAGTTTTTATTTGAAATTAGTAAATATGAAACTGAGCGATAGTGGTCTATGAACCAATAGAGACGCACAATCATTTTTTGTTAAGACCTCATCAAAATCTGACCTGACAGTTTTGAGATATTTTTAACAAAAAATAAGGAATAATTATAGTTTACTTTGCGACACTGTTTTTATTTTTTTCTTATTTTATTTTACAATACACATTTAGAAATTAAAAAAGCATATTGCAATGCAAAATGAAAAGCAAAAACTTAGCGTAATAAAAAAGAGAAAAATATGGATATAATGTAATATTAATAGTTAGGTACAAAAATATGATTTCGAAAATCTGAATCGCTTTCACCCTCTAATGGGCATCTTCAGACAGTGCTAATTGGTCAAAAAAATAAGTGGAACTGTACTAAGTATTTTTAATAAGTAACTTATATGTAAATATATGTTATTACTCGATTGCTCAAACAACGTGCCACGCAATTGGGCATCAATCAGCGGTCTTAACAGAGAATTAAGACTTGAAGATGTTCCCTTATAAAGTGCAACCAGTGCATCAGCTGTTAGCCGTTGATCGCCAAGCGCGTGTAACCTACGCCCAAGTCATCCTAAATCTCAACCACGAGGAAGACAACCTTTTATCGAAAATCATCATGAGCGACGATCGGGCCCGCATGGTCATCGATTCTGGCGGCGGCCACTTGGCCGATATCATCTTCTCGATATAATAGAAAAAAAATTAAGACATCAAACACAATTAAAAAAATAAACCAATTTTTTTCATTCATAAAAATTACAGCCAAAGAACATCGGGTTACAACTTTCGCGCCACCTTATATATGATGCAAAATATTTGATGTGGTAAATATATTTGTTTTTAAATAAATTTTTAGCTAAATTTTCTGAATAATCCAAAAATACTTTTTAAATTATACCTGGACGACAGTTCTTAAAAAAAAAAAAACAATTTCGGGTGATATAAATCTGTTCATTTTATGAACATCATACAAGAGGGATTTTGACGTAAGCGCTGATGTCCGATGTCCGTGGGATGCAGCTTAACATTCTGAATAATATGGTATATATAACGCAATATCATCCAAAGTGGCGCGGCGCACCAGTCATTTCGCCTTTTCACCGTCGATATATATCGGGGGAGTCAGTGTTATCACCAAAAAATCAAGGCATGTGCATAGTATTGGATGCCTGTAGAAAATCTAAATGATAATGGAATTAGAATGTGTTCCATCACAATATTTCCATCACATAGACAACCCAATATTTTCTGAGCCACAATCTAATCCGTATAAATACAGCTTTATCAATGGAAAATTCCATGATTATAATTGAACAGTAGAACCAGAATTAGGGGACCCCTAAACATCCATGGTTTTCTCTTTGCTTTTCAACAATTTAATTCCTGTTTTCTAACATCGTTATTTGTGACTAGTATAAATCGTAAGAATGTGATATTTTTATAATGATAAAAGATTGAAACAACTCATAAACTGAAAACCCACTTTAATCTCCTGTGGGTACTTTCATTCTTATAGTCTGTATTCTATATGATTTTAAAAATATGAAATATTTTATTATTTGCTTTAGTTTGAGAAAACTATTAAATTTAATCACTTTGTAAAATACTGATTAAACATTTTCTGTTGAATGAATTATGGTCAAAATTATTTTTACCCAATATTTTATTATATTTCATGAAGATTTGAAGTTACCATTTATATGATCTGTTTACATATTTACTTAGTATATACACAACCTTTAAAAATATAACAAAGCTACAATATTTTCATCCTAAAGTATAAACTTTTATAATTCGTTTGCTAAACTTCAAAATACTATGCAGAGTTGGATCACAATTTTGAAAATTAGGTAATGTTGTTATATAGTAACAGGTACCTACTTATATACATATTGATAAATTGTGACTGAATTTATTGATACTCTCCAATGTGTTCTATTATTGTGTGTTGCTAATGCAATTTTATATTACTTACATTATTATTTCTATAAAAAGAATTCACTTGTTAATAATTATTTATGTTTATTTAAGCAGAAATTTCCAGAAGGACAAGATGACAAAAAATCAAACCTACAAAAATTCCTTCAAAGCCATACAATCAAACTGGAAAATGGTTCAACACAGCAGGCATTGGATTTTATTGAAAAAAGTGATGGATCCAGTGCTTACATCTGTTACCCATGTGGTGCAACCTGTATTGCTCAAATCACACTCCAGGTAGATAGATCATTACTCTGCTTCATCTGTTACCTATTGTTGCAGCCCGTTGTGGGCCCTGGCCTTGTTCAGAATCTGTCTTCATTCCTCCCTGCACTCTGCGGCTCTTCTCCAGTTTACCAGGCCAATTTCTATCATGGCACTTTTCACATCATCCAGCCATATTAATTCTAGTCTGCCTTCTGTGAAATATTGTCATAATTTCAACATTCTGCAATTCTACATAATTTATCATGTCTCGAAATTTTAATAACAAGGAATTAACAGCATTTTAATGGAGAAATAGGTGCGAATGAAGATGGAGAGTGAATTAATGGAGAGTTTGAAATAATGATATATTAGTAGTAAATTTATTATTTTCATAGAAAATTTGAAAAATACTTGAAACTTTTTGACATAATCATGGACAGGCCTTTATAATTTTTATGATCATTTATTGGAGAAGCTATTTGTAACGACATTAATCGGATTTTTTTGGGTTACAACAAAGTGTTGTATACTAAAATTATTTTTAACCTTGTGGTAGAACCGAAAAAAAAATGCTTGTAAAGATTATTTAATGTTTTAAATTAAAATAAGTCTTAGTTGAGAAATAAATCAAATAAAAAAAACAGCCTAATTTGTAATTAAGATTTGATTCATTTACATATTATTTTTATTTTTTTCTCATTAGTATATTTTTGCTTGTTTTAATAACATTCACAGTTTTATTTGTAGTCAAAACTTGATATCTTTTTTTTTGCATTAAATTATAATAGTGTTAATATTTAAGGCAAGGATCCTTTCTAGTCTCTCGGTTGCCAGTGGGAATTTTCGTTACGACTGCAACTCCTTTGAAATTCAGTTGATTACGAAACGTTGGCAGAATTTTAAATGGAAAGAACACAATTTTGACTTAATTTTGTGTACATGTGCTTTAATTATATTATCTTGGAATAGCGATAATTTCTAACACATTGTAAATAATTTGTTTTTTTCGCTTATGTTTTCAAATATCCCAACTTATGCATGCGGTAACGCTATGTTACATCATTGTCTGTAAAGGTACTTTTTAAAGGTTAATGTCTTTTAATGGATGTGACAATTTTTCTGTCTTTATTTTTAGAATGAGACACCTTTAAGTGAAAGTGGAGTGCTGTTTGTTGGATTAGGGATTACATCTATTATTGAGTTTAAAATTAAATAAGTATTTGTGGGTGTTTAAAACGAATGTTTTATTTTCAGGATCACTTGAATGGTAAAAAGCATGCTCATAACCTAGAAAAAACCAAAGTATGGCCTGCATCAATAATTTCTTCCCACCCTTTCTTGAAACAAAAAAGTAAGTTCATTTTAGCATTTTATTCATATCTTACTTTGTAATAATAATTTAACTCACTTTGATTAATGTTAGTAAATATTAGTATTTGACCACTTACCGACTTTTTATGTATACCGGTTTCGAGACGTACCCGTCTCTTCATCAGGACACTCACTACACCAACATGCAAATACTAAAATACATTTTCACTTTTACCATCACCGTAGTATGCATAGTATTTATGAAAAAATACATAAATTACATGCAGAGTCAAAGTTTTATTATTAGTTAAATGGGACGTATCATTAAATATTATAAACCTTATTTTAGTGCATGTTTGGACATGGTGGTATTTGCACCCCCTTTAATTATGCATGTAATTTATGTGTTTTTTCGTAGATACTGTGTACACTACATAAAAGATACTGTGTACACTACATAAAAAGTCAGTACGATCAGTGGTTAAATACTAATATTTACTAACATTAATTTAAATGTTTGACCACAAAGTTATAGCTGTAGTCTGGTAAAACGAATGCAAAATTAGGAAATCATACGATTTTGCCATTTTAAAACTAATGTTTTTTTTTAATCGCGCAATAATAAAAACATAAATTAGATAAAAACAATACTTTTTAAAGGTATTTCTGTTAAAAAATACACTTTAAAGTTTTATGTAACTAAAATATAATTACTTTTAGACCGGCAGATTACCCCGTTTCAAATTTAGACTCAACCTAAAGACTTAGTATTAAACTAAAATTTGTTGTCATAATTTGAAGATAATAAATTGAACATGAAAGTGGCTGAAGCCAAATTTTAATTTTTGATTTTGAAAAGAAATACAAGCATTTTAAATTACATAAATTTTTGTGACATTTTTCTTTATTTCTACATAAAATTATGCCTTCGGTAATACTTAAAAAAAAATAATAATTTAAATACTTTTATTTTGAAATGGCAAAACTGTATGATTTCCTAATTTTGCGTTCGTTTTACCAGACTACAGCCTTAATGCTTTGAACATAAATAATATAATTCACTTTGCTTTGGATTTTATTCAATTTTACCATTACATCACTTATTACTAACCGATGAAGGTTATATTCGTATTGTTAAACTGAGCAAAAAATTTTACTATATAATTACAAAATATCCTTAATCCTAATCAAAATTCTGCAAGATGAAGATGACAAATTCGTGAAGTAACTTCTGTAACCAGGTAACTCCAATATCAGTATTTTCTAGTTACCCATTAAAAACACGTATTTGTATCTTCCTCCACGTGTGCTGCAAATAGACAAGTCATGATTCATTCAAATCAAATTGCATAATCAAATGCATGACATGTCTATTTGTAGTATTCACGGAGTAGGATAAAAATATGTGTTTTTTGTGGGTAACTCAAATGCTGATGTTGAAGTTACCTAGTTGTAGTAATTGCCATGCAAACTGATGATTGTTCACATTAGCCTCTTCATCTGGTTCCCGACTACAGCCGCACATACGTATTCATAAGTGTGGCTGATATGCTTAACTGATAGTTTATATTAAATAGGTAATAAAAATAAAGTGAGTTTTTACAAATACAAAATTTACCCAGAAACCTTTGAATCCAAATTTATACTAATATTGTTTTTTTTTTCAGCCAATGAACTGCAAGAATTCGAATCTAAAGAGATCATTGAAAAAAAGACAAAAAGTAATTTTTTGAGTAGATTTCACGATTACAAACTGTAAGTGTTAAAATCTGTATACATATATATATATATATATATATAAGGCAATGTTCGCATGTGTGTCCCCGATAAACTAAATAACTACTGGACCGATTTACGTGCGTTTTTTTCAAAATGATGGTCTTTACGCTGGGTATTTTTGTAGCTCTTAAAATCTTTAATTTAATCTGTAAAATAAAAGTTAGGAGTGTAAATGTTATATTCATCGACCTACCAGGGTTGCATTCGAGGAGAATGCACATACTAAAAAATTGGGAGGATGTAATGTTTACAAACTGCATTGGTTTATTATGGATCCCAATCAGATTCTTTCCTTAAATTCCTTATAATTTCTTCCCATTTTTTTTCTTCAATTTTTGGTAATACTAAAATAATATTAACCGACATTTAATACATTTTTAAAAATCATATTCCTACAATTTATGTAATCCGAAACACAAAAATAATAATAAACATGTACATGTCCTCATGGTGTAATGGTTAGCGCGTTTGCCTCGTAGTGTAGTGGTCAGCCTACCATTCAAGAGGTCTCGGGTTCGATTCCCGACATGGTTGATATGAAATATTTATTTAAAAGGGTGTTTCCACACTAGAATATTTCGTAGACCCTGGACTGGTACCTGAAGCGTAAGGCTAATCATCTTACCTTCATGTAACAAAAATAATCAAGATACGCTGCATTTGGTGTACCAATGCAGAGTGCCGGAAAGGGAATGATGATGATGTATGTCTAATTTTAATTCAATGCTAAATAATTGATATCAAACTTTGGATTGTGTTCATTTTATCTATATACAAGAATAGCAATGTATTGCCGGGTTTAGCTCGTATGATATTTAACTATTGTTGTGTCAATGCTAAATATCTAATAAATTGCTCAAGCTATTTTAGTGCCAATGCAAAAATCGTAAATCTGTAAAAATACAACTTTGATCGTTTTATAAATTATATTTTTAATATTATTTTATTTACGTAATTGAAATGTTCTCTATTGTTTTTTATTAAAAATTATTCAAATGCCAAAAAATACACTCATGTCTAAAAAATACAAACAATTCACACATTTGAAAATGGGCTATCGATGACGATTGATATACTTAGGGCTGGTTTTATAAACATCCGTTCGTTAGCTGGATACCATTTTAATTGATATTTGGTAAACCAGCCGATTATTGCGTTTTATAAACGTTCGTAGCGTTACAAGTCGTTAAATCTATGGTTAAATAGTTACTGGCCGATTTTGGCCGGTTAAATGCATTACGATCGGTTACCTTCGGCGCCGCTGCTGTATTTGACATGACAGTTGTTTTATCACATTGTCATTTGATCAAATCTCCGCCCAATTAATATGCGGATAGTCATTATTTTTGAATTTAGTTAAATTACCAGTTTTTATATGTTTTTTACTCGGGTGGTGGGTATAAAATGAGCTTTAGTCTAATGGATAAATATATTCAGCAGTTAAAAATAAACTTATTGAAAACATGTTTAATGATATAAATGTATCAAAAATAACAGATAATAGTACAAACTAGCCATCGTTATTTGCTGTTTTCTTGCTTGCTTTTAATAATTTCAATTCATAGTATTTCTTTGTGTAAAAACTTTGTTCAAAATTGTCAAGTATTTGATGTATTTTTTTCCAGTTAATAGCAATGCTCAGTATGCGCACCGTTCGCGTTTGACAGAAAAATCTTAGATAAAAAGGTTTTTCATAGACAATTAACAAAAAAATATAGAAGCTGCGACTCAAATTTGAATTTTTATGAAAATGCTTACCGTCGACCGTCTGTTAACAAAAATGGTTTATAGAACACAAAACCGTCGGTTATCCTAACGAACGGTCAACGGTTCGTTACACTTACGGAAGTTTGATAGATGTTTATAAAACCGGCCCTACATAATATAAGCAGTATTGCAAAACAAAGAAACACGTGGAACAGTAAAAAGTTATGCCAATGCAAAATATTAATATTAGCCCTGGCATTTCACATGCCAAGCATTAATGCTTCGCACAGTAATCAAATGAAACAAAAATACTAGTTATTTCCATCGTAAGTGGCAACATAAATCTAACTTACCTATGTATTCATAATTTTCTCATCTCATCTTTCCCCACCTGCTTGTGGTTCTAAGACAGATTTTAGTTTGGAATTGAAAAAAAATACTGTTTTCAGATCACCGATCATCGGATTAGAATATATGGTGGAGCTTCTATCTGATAGCGCCCCCACGACTTACTTTTGCACACTGTGTGAAAATAGAGGTGATAATAATACAATCCTAAATCACATCGTTGGTTTTAAACATAAGATGAAATACTTGGTGAGTAATATTCATTCAAAACAATTATGACAAAACATGTAACAAAATAATGGGTTTATCAAGATTAATAGATATCTAAATATAATTGCTTATGATTAGTCATTTTTGAGCTTGAATTTTGTAACAAAGTATTTACAAGTGCAAGCATTATCAATATAAAACTTCCTCACAATAATATTCTTACAAGTGTGCATTCGGATATTTGTGTTGAATATCTGTAGATTGAAGAAAAATAAAAAAGTTTTTGGTCATATGGATGAAGAAATGTGTAGCGAAACCCAAAAAATGAATTATATCCTAAAAAAATTATTTCAACTGTAAAATATGGCGATGGATCTAAGATGGTTTGGGGTTGTATATCAACCCGGGGGTGGGAAAACTTCAATCTATCGACACAATGGACCAGCATATTTATATTTACATTAAAAAAAAAAACAAGTTCTGAACAAACGAACTTAAGTGAGAGATTTAAGTCCTACCAAGAAATATAAGTCATTCATTGTACGGTTTTAGCTATTGTACAACTGTCCAAAATCATTAGAAATGCAACCAAAATCACCAGAGCTCAATTCTGAATCTGTGTCGAAAAACTGGACTTCCGTTTAAGGAAATACAATATTTCTAATGCGAAGAACCTAAAGTCACAACTGGGGATGATGGAGAATACTATGGAAAAGTTGTATCTTGTATGCGTAAAAGACTGGTGTGTTATAAAATAAAAAGGATGCCCGACAAAGTATGATTTTTTGTTGTTGTTTCTTGTGTTTAAATTGGCGATGTCGTTAGGTAGTGTTGAATATTTGTCTGTATGAATGTCAGTGTTGAAAATTTTTTTAATAGTGTTTTGAATTTTTTTGCACACTGTTTACATTTATCATTTAAATTGGTTTCCAGAATAGTTTAGGATGTTAAATAAAAAAAGAGGATGAAAATAAATATTATAATTTTACAAGTATTCAATGCAAATGTCTGAATGCGCGCTTGTACGAATATCACTGTGAGTATTGAATGAGAGAATAGCACCCATATGTTATAATCGATTATGTAAAGAAATTCTTCACTAATTCACTAATGCATTCAAACTGTAGAACAGAATCTAATTTCTAAAACAACTAGACAGGAAGCCGAGGAATTTTATAAATGCATTGTATAAATGCATCCAAATTATTTATTTTTTTATTTATAAACACGCCCCTGTAATTGACGTGGTTGATCTAAATAAAATAATACATATGACACTTCAGAACGTGCCAACGAATCAGTGGAGTGGCTACATCAACAAAAAATTTAATGGATGGAATTTCTGTAATAATCATATCTATTTGTTAGTTATGTATTTTTTGTTAGTTTTACATCGACCTATTTAAAGGCTACTTCCTCATCATCAGTATTTATTGGTATACTTATAACATAAAAAATAGTTTATGCAAATTGATAAACTAAAAATGTCATACTACAAAATGGAAAATGTTTTTGATTTTAAAATATATAATATTTTTATTTTCCAGAACATGCACTTCCCTACTGCTTTTAGAGCTCTCCATCAGTTCTATAAAGTAGAGCAATACCACGTAGGAACTGTTCAAGTCATAAATAATATTTGCAATTGTATTGAGCAAGCTTACGGAAGATCATCGCCTCTTATTTGCCATAAACCTGATTTCGATGTAGAACCGTAAGCATTTTATAATAATTACCCATTCATTTTAAGTTATGCTAAAAATTCTTCATTTTATATATTTTTTAATTCACTTTTTTTATAAATTTCTTTATAGCATATGATTATCTTGGTTGTGAAAAGATCCAAGGGAAAAATACTTATCTTTTTTGTAACTTTTTCATGAAGTTTATTAGGTAATTAATATTTTCTAAAAGTTTCATTAATCTAGCTGAATAAATGTCAGTACTATGTTGTAAAGATGTATGTTTTGTTAATTAGTCAACTTAAAAATCATTTTTCTCAAAACTTAAAAAGTACTTAGAAAAATACCACTTTATTATTATTAATATATACAAAAAGCAATGTTCGTATGTGTCTCCTCGATAGACTAAATAATTATTGGACCGATTTTCATGCGTTTGTTTCAAAATGATGGGCTTTACGCTGGGTATTTTTATAGCTCTTAAAATCTTCAATTTAATCTGTAGAAAAAAAGTTAGGAATGTCAATGTTATATTCATCGACATACCATTCGACGAGAATGCACATACTAAAAAGGATTGGATGAGGATGTAATTTTTTCGTATATAAAAAAGTTTGTATTTGAATGTTTACAAACATTAGTTTTTTATGGATCCCAATCAGATTCTTTCCATAAATTCCTTTTTATTTCTTCTCATTTTATTTTTTTTTCTTCAATTTTTAGGTAATACTAAAATAATATTAACTGACATTTAATACATTTTTGAAAATCGTATTTATACATTAAGTACACCCCTGTTGGCAAAAAGAGCAGTTTGACATTTACAAAAATAATTCTTAATTTAAATATTTACTATTTTAAGTTTTGGAATTCAATCATAAACAAGTACCTATTTACAAATGAAAAGTTACATTATCCTTTTTACGTTAATCTAAACGGTTTTTACACGCTTTCAAGACACAATCAAGCATTTTGGTTTCAAATTCAATGTCAAGCTCACGTCTGGCGGTTAAAAAACGACTAAATACGCGTTTAGCATGACTGATCATTTGGGCATGAGTGAAGGTCATAATTTTAGAGGGCTCAAGATGCATCTATGTGTCAATGGTTTTATTTTAGAAAATCTAACCTATTTCTATTGTTATGTAAAAGCATTATGAAGCAAAGTTTTGTAAGTTTACTTTAAAATATTTTATTTTAAGAGATAATGCGGTCTGACTTTTCTTCATACAAATGTATTCCTGGATTTTGGCACAAGAGCAGTGATTTTTTTGCAAACTACTTACTGTTTTTGAAAAACGCCAAACATTCTGCTATGGAAAATTTCATTCTGATATTCTTTCCCAAAAAATAATAACAAAATCGGTTCAGTTTTGAGGTGCGGAGAAAGGGACAACGAAACATCGATTTTGTTTATTCTAATAAAAGGTCTGATATGCTGTTGTCTTTTTCGCACCGATTCGGGGAATCAAATTTCTCTAGGACCGCATATATCCTCACAATTTGTGTGATCCGAAACACAAAAATAATAATGTTTAAGAGGGTATTAGAAGCAAACCATTGAAGGAGTTATTTGCAAAAAACTTTGAAAAAAGGATTGTGAGATTTCTAATTATGCTTCACTAACTCAATGTAGAATGTTAAGTTTGCAGTGTCAAGTACACAGTATAATTGAAATCTGTGTTTGCAATATTTAGAAATGGTTTTGAATTATGCTATTATTTAGGTAGGTAGGTTTTTACGTATAGTTTATTTTGGCATCAATAACTGATTTTCCGCTTTTGGTGGAGATTTCTAACTTTGCTTCTAATACCATCATATGTACATATTTAATTTTGTCTGAGGACCCGATGACAAACTATTATTTAATAGTTTATCGGGACAAAATATGTTTTAATACTTTGTTTTCGTTATAATGTATTAATATTGTAATGCGTGTATTTTGTTGAATAAAGACAAAAAAAAAAAAAAAAACTAAAAACAATAATTTGTTTAATTGTCATTAAACTTTCGATTATGTTCATTTAATATATATATATATACCATTGTATACACAAATCTAGCAATAGCAAAGCATTGCCGGGTTCAGCTTGTAATACTATAAAACAATACACAGGATTTTGTGAAAATCTGCATATTTGAATATGTTACAGCTTTAAGTATTTACGATACAGTATTGTTGTATAATTTTATTTTTTACAGGGTAAAGTTTTACAAAAAGTGTTCTGAAGCTCCACACTCCTCAGAAAAGGATGGCGCTACTTTTGAAGATCTTGTGGATGTAGAGTACATTATGTTACTTTCTGAAACTAGTAATGGTTAGTCTGGGATTCTTGTTGATTTTTTTATATTTTTTTAATTTGATTTAATAGCATAATTATACATTTTTACAATTTAAAAAAAATTTCACTTGTTATATTTTTACTAAAACTAAAATCCCACCAAGCCACTTTTTGTAGCTTGTTGGTGAAGATTATATTTATACTGACTTAATAATATTATTTACATTTATAAAAACAATGAATTATAGATAAAAAAGCCGGAAAGATCAGAATAAACATGTTTATACAAATAATAACATATAAATTTATTTTTTAAATACAAGAAAATACATGAAAAAATAAAATATTTACACCTAAGCTACTATTCATATATAAACTCTTGATCGAGTAGATTTATTTTGAATATTGAAATAGGGCACACATGGACATATTATATGTGCTCTAATAATAATAAAATTGTATAATCTTTAATTTGAAAATTATTTAACACATCGGCAGTCCCTACGAATACTATCGAATCTGCATTTTGTGAGGTTTGCAAGAGAGCTAAATAAAAGCTTGATAATTTTTTGACAAGCTACCAGATAGTGTAAAATTGCCAAACATATGTCTATTGTATTTCAGTAGAAGTCCTACAGTCCCGGTTGAGTCAGCTCTTATTTCTACCTCATATGTCATGATTGGTCTTAGGCTAAGTGTCAAGTGAAATTTTCGAGATCGGTCTCAGGGTGTTGTCCATTTGAGATCACTTGTGGTCTCGAGATAGGTATGCGAGACTCGACACTGACTTAAGTCTCAAGACCAAGACAATTATGTGTCGACTAGAGAGTCAACACGCAGTCTGCTGTGTGACTTGATCGCACGTATATGTGTTTTTATTTTTCACAATGGATTCGCGTCAGGCCCTAGCTTTTATAATTGCATATAAAATTGTGCAAAACTGAAAAAAAAATATTGGGTGAGGAAATGGGTGGATCGTCAAATTGACTTTGGAGCTGGTTAAACTCTCGTAAATGAGTTGCGGTCGGAGGATGCACAGCAGTTAAAAAATTTTACTCGGATGTCTGCAGTGGAGTTTGAACTGCTTTTAGATTTAGTAAAACATCAGGTTATCAAGCAAGATACACAATTTCGTGATGCGATTCCTATTCATGCACTCATTTTCTTGTCACAATTCCTGTACAATTTGTGGTCAACATTCCATATACATTCCCTTTCCTCATAAAGATTTATTGATTGAAAAATTTCCTCATCTGTCCATTGTCGTACGCTTATTTTATTAAATTAATTCACTCAGTTAAAACACAAAAGAATGCAAAAAATGCATAGTCATCTATAACTAGTTTGCATCTCCTGGGTTGTTTGGATATGGTCAAGCTCTTTGTTTTGTTCACTGAGATGCTCACCTTTGGGATGCTAGGTGGAGCTTGTATAGCATTCATTGTAGGTCATTTTTAGATTCTGCTACTAAGGCTGCATCATCAGCATGGCGTATTATATTGATAACCCATCCTGCAGCCTAATCCTGAGGCTGCCACTTTTTCTATGATCTTGTCCATAATTAAATTAAACAGGATGAGGTTCAGACTGTCCCCTTCCCTAATGCCACTGGCTGCGGGGATTTCCTTAGATGATTCACCATCCACCTTTATCCTTGTTTGCTATTGGAGTGATGGAACACCGTGATGCTCTGTTATCATTATTAATAGGTATTCTAGCAGAATTAAGCTAATGCCCGCATGTCTAATGCACTTTGAATATATAAAATGAAAATACAGAAAAATAAATATAATACGCATATAATTGAAGGATTCACGGCCAAAACAGGCTCATGAACAAATAATACCCTAAAATAACAAATGTTACAGTAAAGCAAACGGAATAATAAAATCCTTATTTGGGGGACGCTGGGTTCATATATTTAATGAAATTTGTTTAACATATTATGTTTACATGCAATCACAGAAAAAAGGAAACATAAAGGTCTACTTTATGCATGTATTTTAAAAAACTTCTTTCTTAAACTGACATAAAAAAACCTCGTTGCAGCAATCATCGCCTTTTGATTGTTTTTTTTGCCAGTTGTGACCCCATATTTGTTTCCCACAATTTTTAAGACAGGGTGCCAACTTTGGTAAGTTTTGAATATTTCATTTTATTGAACTCATTCAGGAGAAAAAAATGGCCTTACTATTTCAAAAATTAAAAAAAAATGCGATTAGCCTGTTTTAGCCGTGCTCCCTTCAATTATAATGCAGTAGTAAAAATAGCGTATTTTTGTTGTATTATGTGAAGTTTTCAATAGTACGTGTATCTTTTAATATAATGTATAATTATTTTACTTTTAGGACAAAATGATCTGGTGCCCAAAGAAAGTTTGTACGTATAATTTAATATTATTTATATTTGTATTTCTGTCCATCTATTTATGCCATTATTTATGTATAAGTTATTTCTGTTTTTATAGACCTCAAAGCAAATCAAATGCTTCCATTACCCAAAATATGAAACCGGGTAACTCGAAGGATGTCATCAAAATTTCAATCAAATCCAGTCTCAAGCGTATTGAAAACGATGAGGTACATTAAAATTTATTATGCAGTACATATGCAAAAATCCTATTTAGAAAGGTTTTAACCACTTCGGTGCCAAATTAATTGTATTATGTAAACTAGTTTTTAAACTTATTTATTTATCTTTCAGTGCTGCATTTATCAATTATATTTAGTAATAATGTCTAGAAACTTTTTGGTGGAACACAGTTTTTAAAACAGGTTTATTTTACACACATCCTACACATATCATTATCATTACCTTTCTGTAACTAATGGTGCATAGAGCACTGCATTGGTACACCAGTTGCAGCGTATCTTGATAAAATAGATTACATGAAGGTAAGATGATCAGTCTTACAGTTCAGCTACCAGTCCAGGGACTGTGAAATATTCTAGTGTAAAAACACCTTTTTAAATAAATATTTCATCTCAATCATGACAGGAATCGAGCTCGAGACCTCTTGTATGGTAGGCTGACCACTACACTACGAGGCCGACATACACATTAGGGTACTATTTGCAAACCTGGCAAAATCCACCTTTCTTTATTTTAAGCAAATCACAAAAAAATTATACAATTCTTTACTTCAACTTTTTTTTAAACTTAAATTTTTTATCGTAATCAGTAAATATTTTATGTGTAAACAGTGATAACATAAGCATGATTATGTCAAGAAGCAGTAGTGAAATAATAAATTTAATTTTATACATTCCAACTTTGCAATACTCAAGTAGAGGTTGCCATGTTTGCAACAAACCCGATAATTTAAAAGTCAAGTTCTTACAAATAAAGCCGTATTTTTAACTGACAATGTTATAATTATTGTAAAATAATTGTATTCTGAATAAATTTCTATTAATATCTCATTTTTTTTAGATTTAGGATTTTGCCGGGTTTGCAAGTAGTACCCTCAAATATGCATATAAAATACATTTACTAATTACATTTTAATATTTGTTAACTAACGAGGCTTTTTTTTTATCATTTGAAGATCTTCCATATTGATAATGGTTTTCGGGAGACTATTGAACATCCTTAAAATAACGCAATTGTTCGTTTCCTGAAGTAATTTGGAATTCAGGGAATGGCCAGGGACCATGCCATGACCACGACCCTTAGTTTTTAGTCTGGTGTTGTGAGTGAAATTTCGGAATATAAATTCCGAATCAGCAAAGTGATGTACGATCAATTTGAAGCCACAAAGTTGTTTGTTTGTTTGTTGTTAATTTATGCTAATAAATATTATAATATAGTTTTTCACAGTTACAGTGCAATCAAAGCATTTTTTCATCGCACCTAATGTATAATATATAACGCAGATTGTTATATAATGTATTTGTATATATATAAAATGTTTGAAAATCTAATGCTGAAATATTTTTATACGTGAAATAATATTAAATAGAAATGTACATAACTATAGAATTAGAATAAAGCTACCATGTGATAAAAAAAACAAAAATGTAAAATAGCTTAATGTATAATGGGTTAAAATCTTAGAGCAATAACTTAATAAAGTCGCCCATACGGAGAAAAACTATTCTATGATTATTGACCACGAAGCCAGCTACAGATTACAGAAACACAACGGGCCATTGGTGGTGTAGTGGTCAGGGCGTTTGCCTACTATGCAAGAGGTATCGGGTTCGATTCCCAGCATGGTTGACATGAAATATTTATTTAAAAAGGTGTTTTTACACTATAATATTTCATAGTCCCTGGACTGGCACCTGAAGCGTAAGACTGATCATCTTACATTCATGTAATGAAAAATGATCAAAGTACACTGCAATCGATGCACCATTATGTGCGGAAAGCGAATGATGAGGTGTTTTTACACTATAATATTTCATAGTCCCTGGACTGGCACCTGAAGCGTAAGACTGATCATCTTACATTCATGTAATGAAAAATGATCAAAATACACTGCAATCGATGCACCATTATGTGCGGAAAGCGAATGATGATAATGATGATGATTTAAAAGTTTTACACACGTATAGATTATTTGAAGTCCTAACACAAAACACCAAAATATTTAATTTTTTTACCATTTGTGGATTTACACGTTTTACATGTTAAATATTAAATAAAAATTTTATTTACCTTTTTATTATTATAACAATCAAAAATACAGATGCCTGATGTACTTTTTTAAAACCCTTACTATTTGATTTTGATGAAGCACGATTTAAGAAATTACTTGCCTTCAGCACC